>NC_140977.1:10036076-10184076 GCF_056783735.1 Eptatretus burgeri | reverse complement strand
CGCCAAACCATGTGACTTCTGAGGTAAAAATTTTTTACCATGTATGCAGACTTGAGGGAGGAAGGCACTTGCAAATTTTCGCTTTGATGGCTTATGAAATACCAGAGAAAACATTATTTAATATTTTTCTTAAATCCAACATGGCGGCCAAACCATGTGACCTATCACTTTGAAATTAACAAACTTGCATCGCATACATGTCACGAATATAGTTCTGAAATCTCGCCTTCATTGGATCAGCGCTTCTGGAGAAGAAGATGTTTGAAGGTTTTAAGGTTTTTTCAAGATGGCCGCCAAACCATGTGACGTATCAACAACAAATTAACAAACTTGAAAGAGGACCTCAGGGGAATGTGCCTGTAAAGTTTCGCCTCAATCTGCACAGCCGTTCTGGAGAAGAAGATTTTTAAAAAAACACAAAAAACAAGATGGCGGCCGAATTACGTCACCGATGACGTCAAAATATTTTTTTCTACGATGAATTTTTGTGTAGATGATGCTCAAGAAATTTCAAATTTTTGCCATGTGGCGTTCTACTTGACGAATTTTTACTGGGATACCTCTTCACTGATGACGTCACGAAAAATCACACGTATTCCCGAGAGGGAGCTTGTTCAAATGTATCAAGCGAAATTTTTTTTCACTAGAAGGTTTCCGAGATACAGAGGTCCAAAGTTGATCTGTTTTTTCAAGATGGCGCCCGTATCACGTGACCTATGACGTCATAATTATCAATTATGTATGCTATCAAAAAAGATACATATCTGGTGAAAATTTTGTGTCGATTGGTCTTACCATTTCTGAGAAAATGGCATTTAAAGCGAAAAAAACTGGAAATTTTGCAAATTTACGGCGGAAGAAAAATAATAATAATAATAATAATAACTAGAACTGCCACTTTATAACTGCTGGCAGTGATGACCGGGTACCCAGACGTGTCGGCCTTTGATACAACATGGGACTTTCTGCAGATGACAGTCGCAAAGTTTCGCATTGAAAGGATAAGCGGTGCCAGAGAAAAACATTATTTAATAGTGATACAAACAGAGGCCTGCTTCGAGAGGGCGCGGAACAGACGAGTTCTGAACCGGGCAGCACAAAGCGTTCAATTTCGTTATTACTGGCTTCTAGATTCAAATAATTAAATAATTCTGGCTCCCAAACCGCGTGACCGATCAGGTTGAAATTTTAAACTTTTGTTTCGCATGTCACCTGAATTATAAATGTGAAGTTTCGCATATACAGAGGAAGCGGTTCCAGAGTAAACATTAATTAATATTTATCCTTCAATCCAAGATGGCGGCCAAACCATGTGACTTCTGATGTCATAATTTTCACCACATGTGCAAACACAATTGTAGACGATAAGTGCAAATTTTCGCTTCGCTAGGTTAAGCAGTTCCAGAGAAAACATTATTTAATATTTTTCTTAAAACCAACATGGCTGCCAAACCCTGCGCCCGATCCCGTTGAAATTTCAAACCCTCATTCCGCATGACTGTTGCACCATAAAGGTGATGCTTCACATTTATTGATGCAGTAGTACCAGAGTAAACATTAATTAATATTTTTCCTTCAATCCAATATGGCTGCCAAACATTGCGTCGTACCTCAAAAGGGGGTTGGAACTTTTTATTCGTCAAGGAGAGGCGGTCATAGTGGTCGAGTTTCGCCTGGATCTGTTCAGCCGTTTCAGAGAAAAAGACGTTTGAAGATATTGTTTTTCAATCCAAGATGGCTGACGAACCATGTGACCTATGACATCAGAAATTTATATTCTGCTTCCAACTGGGTATTGGAACACGGTTGTGAAGTTTCGTGTTAATCGGTTAAGGTGCGTTTTTCTATCCAAGATGGCCGCCAAACCATGTGACGTGTGACGTCATAATTTTTATCATGCGTGCATAATGCCCTCTCGATGATAATTACAAATTTTCGATTCGTTTGGTTAAGCGGTTCCAGAGAAAACATTATTTAATATTTTTCTTAAATCCAAGATGGCGGCCAAACCATGTGACTTATCAATTCGAAATTAACAAACTTATATCGCCTTACTCTCCCGAATATAGTTCTGAAATCTCCCCTTCAGTGGACCAGCGCTTCTGGAGAAGAAGATGTTTGAAGGTTTTAGGGTTTTTCAAGATGGCCGCCAAACCATGTGACCGATCAAGAAGAAATTAACAAACTTGAGAAAGGATCTCATGGGGAATATATCTGTGAAGTTTCGTCTTAATCTGTCTTGCCCTTCTGGAGAAGAAGATTTTTAAAATTTATTCATTTTCAATCCAAGATGGCTGCCGAACCTTGTGACCTATGATATCATAAATTTAAATTCTGCTTTCCATCGTCGACCCGAACAAGTGTGTGAAGTTTCGTGAAAATCGGATAAGGTCTATTTTTCTATCCAAGATGGCCGCCAAACCATGTGACTTCTGAGGTAAAAAATTTTTACCATGTATGCAGACTTGAGGGAGGAAGGCAATTGCAAATTTTCGCTTCGATGGCTTATGAAATACCAGAGAAAACATTATTTAATATTTTTCTTAAATCCAACATGGCGGCCAAACCATGTGACCTATCACTTTGAAATTAACAAACTTGCATCGCATACATGTCCCGAATATAGTTGTGAAATCTCGCCTTCATGGGACCAGCGCTTCTGGAGAAGAAGATGTTTGAAGGTTTTAGGGTTTTTTCAAGATGGCCGCCAAACCATGTGACGTATCAACAACAAATTAACAAACTTGAAAGAGGACATCAGGGGAATGTACCTGTAAAGTTTCGCCTTAATCTGTCCAGCCCTTCTGGAGAAGAAGATTTTTTTTAAAAAACACTAAAAAACAAGATGGCGGCCGAATTACGTCATCGATGACGTCAAGAAAAACATTTTCCGCAGCAATTTTAGGCGTAGATGATGCTCAGAATTTTTCAGATTTTTCCTATATGGCGTTCTACTTGACGAATTTTCACTGGAATATCGCTTCACCTATGACGTCACGAAAAATCACACGTGTTCCCCATAGGGAGCTTAGTAAAATGTATCAAGCGAAAAAATTTTCCATTGCACGGTTTCCGAGATACAGATGTCCAAAGTTTATCGCTTTTTTCAAGATGGCGACCGTACCACGTGACCAATGACGTCATAATTATAACGTGATTGTGCTATCAAAAAAGATACATACTGTGGTGAAAATTTTGTGTCGATCGGACTTAGTATCCCAGAGAAAATGGTTTTTAAAGCGAAAAAGGGTGCAAAATGCCGGCGGAAAAAGAAAAATAATAATAATAATAATAAACAGAAGAAAAACAATAGGGTACCCTGTACTCACAGGGTACCCTAACTAGAACTGCCACTTTATAACTGCTGGCAGTGATGACCGGGTACCCAGTCCATCCGCCATTGACACAACTGATACAACATGAGACTTAAATCATAGTCGCAAAGTTTCGCATTTATCGGATAAGCGGTGCCAGAGAAAACATTATTTAATGGTGATACAACCACAGGCCTGCTTCGAGACGGCGCGGAACAGACGAGTTACGAACCGGGCAGCACAAAGCGTTCAATTTCCTTATTACTGGCGAACAGATTCAAATAATTAAATAATTCTGGCTGCCAAACCGCATGACCGATCAGGTTGAAATTTTAAACGTTTGTTTCGCATGTCGGCTAAATTACAAATGTGAAGTTTCGTATATATAGAAGCAGTGGTTCCAGAGTAAACATTAATTAATATTTATCCTTCAATCCAAGATGGCGGCCAAACCATGTGACTTATGACGTCATAATTTTCAACACATGTGCAAACACGAATGTAGACGATAAGCGCAAATTTTCGCTTCGCTAGGTTAAGCAGTTCCAGAGAAAACATTATTTAATATTTTTCTTAAAACCAACATGGCTGCCAAACCCTGGGCCCGATCGCGTTGAAATTTCAAACCCTCATTCCGCATGAGCGTTCCACCATAAACTTGATGTTTCACATTTATTGATGCAGTAGTTCCAGAGTAAACATTAATTAATATTTTTCCTTCAATCCACGATGGCTGCCAAACGTTGCGTCGTACCTCAAAAGGGGGTGAGAACTTTTTATTCGTCATGGAGAGGCGGTCATAGTGGTGGAGTTTCGCCTGGATCTGTTCAGTCCTTTCAGAGAAAAATACGTTTAAAGATATTATTTTTTAATCCAAGATGGCTGACGAACCATGTGACCTATGACATTACAAATTTAAATTCTGCTTCCAACTGGGTATTGGAACACGTTTCTGAAGTTTCGTGTTAATCGGTAAAGGTGCGTTTTTCTATCCAAGATGGCCGCCAAACCATGTGACGTGTGACATCATAATTTTTTACCACGCATGCACAGACAAAGGTAGATGATAATTACAAATTTTCGATTCGTTTGGTTAAGCGGTTCCAGAGAAAACATTATTTAATATTTTTCTTAAATCCAAGATGGCGGCCAAACCATGCGACTTATCAATTCTAAATTAACAAACCTATATCGCCTTCCTGTCCTGAATATAGTTCTGAAATCTCCCCTTCATTGGGCCAACGCTTCTGGAGAAGAAGATGTTTGAAGGTTTTCGAGTTTTTTCAAGATGGCCGCCAAACCATGTGACCGATCAAGAACAAATTAACAAACTTGAGAAAGGACCTCATGGGGAATATATGTGTGAAGTTTCGTCTTAATCTGTCTTGCCCTTCTGGAGAAGAAGATTTTTAAAATTTATTCATTTTCAATCCAAGATGGCTGCCGAACCTTGTGACCAATGATATCATAAATTTAAATTCTGCTTTCCATCGTCGACCCGAACAAGTGTGTGAAGTTTCTTGAAAATCGGATAAGGTCTATTTTTCTATCCAAGATGGCCGCCAAACCATGTGACTTCTGAGGTAAAATTTTTTACCATGTATGCAGACTTGAGGGCGGAAGGCAATTGCAAATTTTCGCTTCGATGGCTTATGAAATACCAGAGAAAACATTATTTAATATTTTTCTTAAATCCAACATGGCGGCCAAACCATGTGACGTATCACTTCGAAATTAACAAACTTGCATCGCATACATGTCACGAATATAGTTGTGAAATCTCGCCTTCATGGGACCAGCGCTTCTGGAGAAGAAGATGTTTGAAGGTTTTAGTGTTTTTTCAAGATGGCCGCCAAACCATGTGACGTATCAACAACAAATTAACAAACTTGAAAGAGAACATCAGGGGGAATGTACGTGTAAAGTTTCGCCTTAATCTGTCCAGCCCTTCTGGTTTTTTAATAAACACTAAAAAACAAGATGGCGGCCGAATTACGTCATCGATGACGTCAAGAAAAACATTTTCGTCAGTGATTTTAGGCGTAGATGATGCTCAGAATTTTTCAGATTTTTCCTATACGGCGTTCTACTTGACGAATTTTCACCGGTATATCGCTTCACCTATGACGTCATGAAAAATCACACGTGTTCCCCATAGGGAGCTTAGTAAAATGTATCAAGAGAAAAATTTTTCCATTGCACGGTTTCCGAGATACAGATGTCCAAAGTTTATCGTTTTTTTCAAGATGGCGCCCGCACCACATGACCAATGACGTCATAATTATAACGTGATTGTGCTATCAAAAAAGATACATACTGTGGTGAAAATTTTGTGTCGATCGGACTTAGTATCCCAGAGAAAATGATTTTTAAAGCGAAAAAGGGTGCAAAATGCCGGCGGAAAAAGAAAAATAATAATAAACAGAAGAAAAACAATAGGGTACCCTGTACTGACAGGGTACCCTAATAAACAGAAGAAAAACAATAGGTTATCCAGTCCATTTGACTGGATACCCTAATAATGCGTAATAATAAACAGAAGAAAAACAATAGGGTACCCTGTACTCACAGGGTACCCTAATAATGCGTAATAATAAACAGAAGAAAAACAATAGGGTACCCTGTACTCACAGGGTACCCTAACTAGAACTGCCACTTTATAACTGCTGGCAGTGATGACCGGGTACCCAGTCCGTCCGCCTTTGATACAACATGGGACTTTCTGCAGATGACAGTCGCAAAGTTTGGCATTGAAAGGATAAGCGGTGCCAGAGAAAACATTATTTAATAGTGATACAAACACAGGCCTGCTTCGAGACGGCACGGAACAGATGAGTTACGAACCGGGCAGCACAAAGCATTCAATTTCGTTATTACTGGCTTCCAGATTCAAATAATTAAATAATTCTGGCTCCCAAACCGCGTGACCGATCAGGTTGAAATTTTAAACTTTTATTTCGCATGTCACCTGAATTATAAATCTGAAGTTTCGCATATATAGAGGCAGCGGTTCCAGAGTAAACATTAATTAATATTTATCCTTCAATCCAAGATGGCGGCCAAACCATGTGACTTGTGATGTCATAATTTGCACCACGTGTGCAAACACGATGGTGGATGATAACTGCAAATTTTCGCTTCTCCAGGTTAAGCAGTTCCAGAGAAAACATTATTTAATATTTTTCTTAAAACCAACATGGCTGCCAAACCCTGGGCCCGATCGCGTTGAAATTTCAAACCCTCATTCCGCATGAGCGTTCCACCATAAACTTGATGTTTCACATTTATTGATGCAGTAGTTCCAGAGTAAACATTAATTAATATTTTTCCTTCAATCCAATATGGCTGCCAAACGTTGCATCGTACCTCAAAAGGGGGGGGAACTTTTTATTCGTCATGGAGAGGCGGTCATAGTGGTGGAGTTTCGCCTGGATCTGTTCAGCCGTTTCAGAGAAAAAGACGTTTGAAGATATTGTTTTTCAATCCAAGATGGCTGACGAACCATGTGACCTATGACATCAGAAATGTATCTTCTGCTTCCAACTGGGTATTGGAACACGTACGTGAAGTTTCGTGTTAATCGGTAAAGGTGCGTTTTTCAATCCAAGATGGCCGCCAAACCATGTGACGTGTGACATCATAATTTTTACCAAGCGTGCATACTGCCTGCTAGATGATAATTACAAATTTTCGATTCGTTTGGTTAAGCGGTTCCAGAGAAAACATTTTTTAATATTTTTCTGAAATCCAAGATGGCGGCCAAACCATGTGACTTATCAATTCGAAATTAACAAACTTATATCGCCTTCCTGTCCCGAATATAGTTCTGAAATCTCCCCTTCATTGGGCCAACGCTTCTGGAGAAGAAGATGTTTGAAGGTTTTCGGGTTTTTTCAAGATGGCCGCCAAACCATGTGACCGATCAAAAACAAATTAACAAACTTGAGAAAGGACCTCATGGGGAATATATCTGTGAAGTTTCGTCTTCATCTGTCTTGCCCTTCTGGAGAAGAAGATTTTTAAAATTTATTCATTTTCAATCCAAGATGGCTGCCGAACCTTGTGACCGAGGATATCATGAATTTAAATTCTGCTTTCCATCGTCGACCCGAACAAGTGTGTGAAGTTTTGTGTAAATCGGATAAAGTCTATTTTTCTATCCAAGATGGCCGCCAAACCATGTGACTTCTGAGGTAAAAATTTTTACCATGTATGCAGACTTGAGCGAGGAAGGCACTTGCAAATTTTCGCTTCGATGGCTTATGAAATACCAGAGAAAACTTTATTTAATATTTTTCTTAAATCCAACATGGCGGCCAAACCATGTGACCTATCACTTTGAAATTAACAAACTTGCATCGCATACATGTCACGAATATAGTTCTGAAATCTCGCCTTCATTGGACCAGCGCTTCTGGAGAAGAAGATGTTTGAAGGTTTTAGGGTTTTTTCAAGATGGCCGCCAAACCATGTGACGTATCAACAACAAATTAACAAACTTGAAAGAGGACCTCAGGGGAATGTGCGTGTAAAGTTTCGCCTTAATCTGCATAGCCGTTCTGGAGAAGAAGATTAAAAAAAAACACTAAAAAACAAGATGGCGGCCGAATTACGTCATCGATGACGTCAAAAAAAACATTTTCGTCAGTGATTTTTGGCGTAGATGATGCTCAGAATTTTTCAGATTTTTCCCATATGGCGTTCTACTTGACGAATTTTCACCGGTATATCGCTTCACCTATGACGTCACGAAAAATCACACGTGTTCCCCATAGGGAGCTTAGTAAAATGTATCAAACGAAAATTTTTTCCATTGCACGGTTTCCGAGATACAGATGTCCAAAGTTTATCGCTTTTTTCAAGATGGCGACCGTACCACGTGACCAATGACGTCATAATTATAACGTGATTGTGCTATCAAAAAAGATACATACTATGGTGAAAATTTCCTGTCGATCGGACTTAGTGTTCCAGAGAAAATGATTTTTAAAGCGAAAAAGGGTGCAAAATGCCGGCGGAAGAATAATAATAACTAGAACTGCCACTTTATAACTGCTGGCAGTGATGACCGGGTACCCAGTCCGTCCGCCTTTGACACAACTGACACAACGTGAGACTTAAATCATAGTCGCAAAGTTTCGCATTTATCGGATAAGCGGTGCCAGAGAAAACATTATTTAATGGTGATACAAACACAGGCCTGCTTCGAGACGGCGCGGAACAGACGAGTTACGAACCGGGCAGCACAAAGCGTTCAATTTCCTTATTACTGGCGACCAGATTCAAATAATTAAATAATTCTGGCTGCCAAACCACACGGCCGATCAGGTTTAAATTTTAAACTTTTGTTTCACATGTAGCCTAAATTATAAATATGAAGTTTCGCATATATAGACGTAGTGGTTCCAGAGTAAACATGAATTAATATTTATCCTTCAATCTAAGATGGCGGCCAAACCATGTGACTTGTGACCTCATAATTTTTACCATGTATGCAGATATCATGGAGGATGACAGCCGCAAATTTTCGCTTCGATAGGTTAAGCAGTTCCAGAGAAAACATTATTTAATATTTTTCTTAAATTCAACATGGCTGCCAAACCATGTGACCTATCAATTAGAAATTAACAAACTTGTATTCCCTACTCATGTGCAATAGGGGTGTGAAGTTTCCCCTTGATCAGATCAGGTGTTCTGGAGAAGAAGATGTTTGAAGGTTTTAAGGTAAATTCAAGATGGCCGCCAAACCATGTGCCCAATCAAGAACAAATTAACAAACTTGAGAAAGGACCTCATGGGGAATATATCTGTGAAGTTTCGGCTTAATCTGTCTTGCCCTTCTGGAGAAGAAGATTTTAAAAATTTATTCATTTTCAATCCAAGATGGCTGACGAACCATGTGACCTATGACATCACAAATTTAGATTCTGCTTCCAACTGGGTATTGGAACACGTTTGTGAAGTTTCGTGTTAATCGGTAAAGGTGCGCTTTTCTATCCAAGATGGCCGCCAAACCATGTGACGTGTGACGTCATAATTTTTACCATGCCTGCATACTGCCGGCTAGATGATAATTTCAAATTTTGGATTCGTTTGGTTAAGCGGTTCCAGAGAAAACATTATTTAATATTTTTCTTAAATCCAAGATGGCGGCCAAACCATGTGACTTATCAATTCGAAATTAACAAACTTATATCGGCTTCCTATCCCGAATATAGTTCTGAAATCTCGCCTTCATTGGGCCAACGCTTCTGGAGAAGAAGATGTTTGAAGGTTTTCGGGTTTTTTCAAGATGGCCGCCAAACCATGTGACCGATCAAGAACAAATTAACAAACTTGAGAAAGGACCTCATGGGGAATATATGTGTGAAGTTTCGTCTTAATCTATATTGCCCTTCTGGAGAAGAAGATTTTTAAAATTTATTCATTTTCAATCCAAGATGGCTGCCGAACCTTGTGACCAATGATATCATAAATTTAAATTCTGCTTTCCCTCCTGGAACGGAACAAATGTGTGAAGTTTCGTGTAAATCGGATAAGGTCTATTTTTCTATCCAAGATGGCCGCCAAACCATGTCACTTCTGAGGTAAAAATTTTTTATCGTGTATGCAGACTTGAGGGAGGAAGGTACTTGCAAATTTTCGCTTCGATGGCTTATGAAATACCAGAGAAAACATTATTTAATATTTTTCTTAAATCCAAGATGGCGGCCAAACCATGTGACCTATCACTTTGAAATTAACAAACTTGCATCGCATACATGTCACGAATATAGTTCTGAAATCTCGCCTTCATTGGACCAGCGCTTCTGGAGAAGAAGATGTTTGAAGGTTTTAAGGTTTTTTCAAGATGGCCGCCAAACCATGTGACGTATCAACAACAAATTAACAAACTTGAAAGAGGACCTCAGGGGGAATGTGCCTGTAAAGTTTCGCCTCAATCTGCACAGCCGTTCTGGAGAAGAAGATTTTTTTAAAAAAACACTAAAAAACAAGATGGCCGCCGAATTACGTCATCGATGACGTCAAAAAAAACATTTTTGACGATGAATTTTGGTGTAGATGACGCTCAGAATTTTTCAGATTTTTCCTATATGGCGTTCCACTTGACGAATTTTCACCGGTATATCGCTTCACCTATGACGTCACGAAAAATCACACCTGTTCCCCAGAGGGAGCTTAGTAAAATGTATCAAACGAAAAAATTTTCCGTTGCACGGTTTCCGAGATACAGATGTCCAAAGTTTATCGCTTTTTTCAAGATGGCGACCGTACCACGTGACCAATGACGTCATAATTATAACGTGATTGTGCTATCAAAAAAGATACATACTATGGTGAAAATTTCCTGTCGATCGGACTTAGTGTTCCAGAGAAAATGATTTTTAAAGCGAAAAAGGGTGCAAAATGCCGGCGGAAAAATAATAATAATAATAATAATGCGTAATAATAATAATAATAAACAGAAGGAAAACAATAGGGTACCCTGTACTCACAGGGTACCCTAATAATGCGTAATAATAAACAGAAGAAAAACAATAGGGTACCCTGTACTCACAGGGTACCCTAACAAGAATCAGGAGATCAAATAAGTTCAATGAAGAGACAAGAAAAATTCATTGTTGCACCCTACTTATCCTCAGAGCCTCTGCCACCCCCCAGAGGGGGGACAAAAGTGAGGGGTAGTGAACTTTTCCTAAGGGAACAAGAGCAGGAGCGAGGATGAACAGTGGGGGAATCATTAGGAGAACCCCCCTCCATCGCCACCCCCCAGGGGTCAACCATGTCCATTCCCAATGTTACCCTGACCCTGGATGGGTCACCTAATGCACGAGGGGGCTTTGTGCCCCACAGGTACCTTTGCCTTGATACGTTTGCAGTGAATGCCATGTGAGGTCTTCTCCAGGGGAGCCTTTCCTTTGTTCATCCAGCCCCTCCTCCGGCACTTTTTTCATTATCCATTCACCTGAGTTACCAAAGTCCTCACAGCTGGAAGAGGAGCTGTCACCTTCAACCTCCGGCAGCGGAGTCTCTTGGACGGAAGTCATTTTCTCCAACCGCACCACCGGAGTAACCACCTCTTCAGTGTGGTCCTCCCCTTCAGATGTAACCACATCCAGGTCCTCGTTTCTCTCCTCCTTCTTCACCTCCATCCTCCCCTCATCCTCCTTTACTGTGAGGAGGAGGAGGAGGCAGGGGGGGGGGAGGACACAGCAGGCACAACTCCCATACACGACCCTGAGGCAACACCTCCATCCCGCTCACAGATGCACGAAACCTTGCTCATGTGGATGTGCAGACAGGAGCGGAAGGTTTATGGCCTTGGTCTTTTCTTATGAGAGAAAAAAGGCAAAAAAAAATCTCCACAATCCAAAATCTCTACTTACCCCCATCACCTTCACAGCACCTGGAGTGGTTGGGGGAGGGGACACCAAGGTGAGAAGTGGGGACCTTGTCATTTGAGAGCGACAGCAGGAACGCGGAGAGACATTGGGGGAGTGGAGGGGATAACTGTGAGAAATCCCTGACAGTTCATTACATCCGTCCCCTATTTTACACTGTGCTTCCCCGCTCATGGATCTCCGGCAGGTTGTACACGGTGCTGTGTTTGAGCCCGGGGAGTAACTGCTGGAATCTACTGTATCTGTCCGGGTTCTTCCCAACATCTTTGTTCCTTTCACACTTCTATCTACTTGTTGTGTCGAAGAGACGGCGATGTTTGACGTCCACAAGGAGATTGAAATGGCTCCAGAAAATCCTCACCGAGGATGGTGTGGCTGGTGTCGGAAACCCAAATTAAGCTTGAGGAAGTGATCCCCAAAAGTAGCAAAAGTGCTCACCTCTGCTTCTGTATCCACAAGAAAACATGGATAGGTCAAGAAAACTTTTGCAAATTTTGAAATGCAAAAGAGAAGGTGTATGGACCAGGTGAACTCGTTGCCATGAGTTGTGGGCCTCGTCGATTCCCTGCAGCCGGTACGAGCATGATGATCTACACTGACGAGCATGAGCACCTGAGAGCTGAGGTCACTTGGTACCAACACCAACCTGGAGTGTTCAGGGAAGGTGAAGGTGAACGGTAGCATGAGGGATGGCATTTCCCTCCGTCCCTTGAAGGGACACGCAAAAACATGCACACGACTGGTGGAGTTCCAGAACGAGCTTCTTAAGATCTGCCATGTTCAGATTGTAGTTGTCTGATGTGCTGTGGTGGATGTGCGTAGCTACAGTAGGTGTAATGGTGTCCAAGAGATGATCAGCGAGGTCCGTGGCGACAGGTGGTGCCCAGCTATGCCTTAACTGCGAGTACCATGCGGATGTGTGGTGGCAAACGCTGCAACAACAACTCATGATTGGGCGACTGGTCGAAGGTGGCATGGCGGTCACCAGAAAGCGTGTGGGTCTTCATTCTCCTAATTCCCCAGCTGCTAGCACAGATCACTCGAAAGCATTTGTTCCACACTTCGGGGCCGTGGACAGGTGCAAGCTCGAAGCCTTTTTTTTGCTCTCCGTTTTCATCATTCAATTTTACTTTATCTTACCTCCCCCCACCTCCTTTTACCCTCTACCCTTCCTCCTTGTGGTTGTGGTGTTGGTCCATAAATGCGACAATATTATTTAACTCTAACAGTAATTTTTATTGTAATTTTTTTTTGTTTTTTTATGGTATATTCTTATGATTATATGTCTGGTTATTACCCTACGCGCGAAGCGCAAACTGGTCACCTTAGCTGAAGGTTGCCTTCCATCACAGAATCTCTTATTCCAAATGATCGAGATTACTGTAACTTCAAACCTGCAAGACTTTGATCTCACAGATGTTGTCTTACCCCCGGAAGGTACTACATATTGGCTTGGAACTAGAGGAACAGGTAGCTGTGGGGTGATGGGATTCACCTGGCTGCTATTCCTTGCTCGCATGCAACTCTTGGGATGAGTAGAGGTCGCTCTACATTTTGGAGGCCACTTTGGCTGTTTGCAGTCCAACCAGTCCTTCTGTTCAATATAAGATGAAAGCCTCTCTGCCAAAGTGTCAGCCTGAGAGGTCAAAGGTTGAATTGTCTTTGTTTGAATTGTCCTGGCAGATGACACACACACAGAGTTATATTGTCCCTTCATGAGTCGTTAACTTCTTCAAATTGCTCGTCTTCATGTCGATGCCAACCGCTGCTGTCTGCGGTCGCTTGGTGCCATGTTGTTGTTGGTCAGCCATGTTTCCTTTTCACATCTGCTGATGGACAAGCCTGTAGAAACACAACCGACACGTTTACTCATAAGTATTCCACTGATCGAGTTTTGTGGATTAAAAACCTGTTTGCTCTGTAATATAATGTTTTGGGGAAATTGAGCAATGCAGAGAATATGAGAGTGCTTAATTACCTGGAGAAAATGGACGTTTGTTGCATTTTTTTTTCACGAAGTCCTGACTTTTTAGCTCACCTGGAACGTGGTTCCGGGGAGCTTATGGGATGGCGCGTCGCCTGTCCGTCAATCGATTCGTCCAACCGTCCGTCCACAAATACTTACAACTTCTTCTCAGAAACGACACACACAATTATGATGAAACTTGACTACTACCTTCATCACCCTTGATGTACCAAGGATTGTTCATGACATTAGAAAAATCGAGGTCGAAAGGGGTTTCTGGGGGTGGGAGGGGGGGAGAGGAGATTGGGACCACACTCTGTGCAGAGCGTTGGCGCTGCTAAAGCAGTCTCCTTGGCTATTGGACACAATCCTGGATGGGTCGTCACGTCGACACAGTATACCAACAAGCTGGCACTCATTTTGCCGACCTCAGAAGGACGACAGGCAGAGTCAACCCCACCTGGTATTAATTCAACAACTGAATGGGATTTGAACTCAGGACCCTAGGATCCAAAGCCCACCACTCTAACCATTAAGCCAACACCAAGCATGGTAGGGGTTGCCCCTCCCCCCCAAAAAAGAGGTATTTCCTTCCTTCTCAGAACCGACACAATTTTGATGAAACTTGACAACAACCTTCATCACCCGTGATGTACCAAAGTTTGTTCTCAGCATTAAAAAATAATCCATCGGTATTTACTTTCTTCTCCATTACATATTCTCTGGGTCATCCATGTCTACCAGCGGTTCCCTGGTTATCTTATCCAGCCGCGACCAGGTGAGCGCCCAGGTGTATTACCCCAAATGTTTATTACGTACCAAAATGATGAAAAGCAAAGTGATCTTTTGGTATAATCAACTTTATAATGTACGATACAGTATTCCGAAATCATTGGTAGAGTGAGCAGCCGAGAGAATGTAAACGTCTTTTTTTTTTTTGTATACTATGTCGAGGCTCGTGTGAGAGCGAACACACAACGCACATCAAGGGGACATGAGACAAGAGGGGCTGGAGTGGGAGGGACAAAACAGTGGGGAACAGACACATTAGGAGATTTGCGGAAGGGAGAGGGATGGGACGGGGAACATGGGGAATAGAAGATGGACATTACAGGGACTTTCAGGAAGGAAAGCAGGGAATTTGAAGGAAGTGGGCTTGAGTGGATTATCAGGGGTAGAAAAGATCGAGGATTTGGATGGGGGATGATAAGAGGTGGTGGTGAACAGCTGTTTTGAAAGCCTGGAGGGAAGAATGGGAATGAATAGAGTGAGGTAGTTTATTCCAAAGGCGGGAAAAAAGAGGAATGAAAGAGTGAAGGTGAGCAGTGATTCGTGATTTTGGTAGTTTTACCAGAAGGGGGTTTATGGCTGACCTTGAGCGCCCTGAGGAAATGTGGTGGGGACAAATCGCAGAGAGAGCAGGGGGGGCAAGGCTGGAGAGGAGATGGTAGAAGACAGAAAGACCACCGACCAACCTGCGGTGATTGAGTGAGAGGCCCAAAGACTCAGCCTCATTGCGGGCGATGCCGATGACCTGAAATGCCCTGGTTTTGACAGCGTGAAGCCGAGAAAGGTGGGAGGTAGGAGCACCAGCCCAGAGGGGAGAGCAGTACTCCATCACGCTACGGACAAAAGCTTTGTAAGTGGTCAGGAGCTCAGGACTGTTCATCACGTGACATCACATGATGAACGCCAAACGAGAAGCTGCGACTCCTCAGTGATACTTTGCACGATGGAGGATTCCCAGTCGGCGACTGACTTTGGAGGCGAGGTTTGAAATGTGGCTTTCCCAGGAAAGGTCATGGCAGATAGTGAGACCCAGAAGCTTGAAAGAAAGGACTTCTTCCAGAGGATTTTTGAGAAAGTGGATGGGGGGGTTTTCTAAATGGTCCTTTCGAAGAGACATCGTGAGAGTGCGAGATTTGTCCGGATTGAAAGACACGTTCCACGTGTTGGACCAGTTTGTGATTTTACCCAGATCTGCAGTGAGCGAAGAAGCTGCTGCTTGCCAGTCTGAGGGATGACCCATGGTACGGCAGAGGGTGGAGTCATCAGCAAAGTGATATAGAGGATTTTCCAGAGAGTTGGAGAGATCATTGATGAAAACCAGAAAAAGAACAGTGCCCAGAACGCTACCTTGAGGAACTCCAGCCTGGACAGGAAAAGGGGATGAAAGAACTCCATTTAGGGCCACACGTTAACTGCGACAGGAGAGGAAGTCTGCGAGCCATGAGTGGAGATGGCCTTGGATACCATAGGAAGAGAGTTTGGTGAGTTGGGCAGGGTGCCAGACCGTGTCAAAAGCACGTGATATGTCCAGGGATACGGCTGGGATTTCCTGTCTGGCATTGAGGACCTCCATCCATTGTTGGGAGAGCAGAAGCAGCATATCCAGGGTAGAGTGAGTGACCTGGTCTGAAACCAAATTGATGATCAGAAATCAAGCCATTGGAGAAGAGGAAGGATTTCATGTCTGAAGCGACGGTGGATTCCATCACCTTGCTGATGATTGGGAGAAGGCTGATTGGTCTGTAGTTGCAGCGATCTGTTTTTGTACCTTTATTATGGAGGGCAGTGATGTTTGCAGATTTCCAAGCAGATGGCAGATGATCTTGAGCAAATGAGATGGTGAACAGAACAGAGAGAGGGTGAGCAAGAACAGAAGAGCAGGTTTTGAGGACACGTGGGCTGATGCCGTCTGGACCGGTTGCAGATTCTGAGTCGAGGTTTGACAGCAAGCTCTCCACCTTGTCAGGAGAAAAGGACACAGAGTCCAGGGACAGTTGGGTGCGACTGGGTAAGGTGGATCGAGAAAGTGATGGGTTTTTGACACAAGATTTAGCTGCAAACACTGAGTTTCGGCATTCAAAGTTTAGGTCTGATACTGGCAGGTCATCCCTCGGATGGACGTTAAACTGGACGTCCCGTCGCACAATCACCTCCAAGCTCTCTCGCCTGGGTTTGAATCCCGACCCGGCTATAAACTGTCATCCTGGTTTTTCACAGGCAGGGTGATTAATGTGTGTGCGCCGTCCCTCGGATGGACGTTAAACTAGACGTCCCGTCGCACAATCACCTCCAAGCTCTCTCGCCTGGGTTCGAGGAAGAAGAAGTCAAAGGTATCGATCCAGGAATGGTAATGACCTTTAAATTGACCTACTTTATGCGCAATTTTTGATGGGAGTTGCGAGGAACCAGGAGGCCTTGGTCTTCGGAGGTTCCTCAAAGTTTGGTGAAAAAAAATACTCGAGATTTTTTTTTAGCAGCAGACTCGAGGTTCGCGTAGTGAACGTGGCTCCAAGAGAGGAGTTGTTGGAGTTGTTGGAGTTGTTGGAGTTGTTGGAGTTGTTGGAGTTGTTACAAAACATTTAGGACTCGGCTCTTTTATATACAGGATCCGGATCTCCTTAAATACTAAACACCTGTACACATCCTCGCATTGAGGGTGCCTTTTTAATATATTCGTTATTATTTATTAATATATTCGTTATAAAAAATAATATATTTTTAATATATCATGAGCTTTTTAATATATTCGTACATTTGCTTTAAAGTTTCGAAAAGTTCACGTTACTATTTAAAGATTATTCCATTTAATGTGTTCTAATTTCGTAAATACACGATTTTCTCGTCATGAACGAGGAGCCTCCATGACGGGCCTCGCTATTGGCTCCATCAAGGCACGTGACGAAATATCGGAAGTTGTTGTTGTTGTTATTGCCTTTAGGACGCGGCTCTTGGACACATTTGTCCTTGTTATTACCACGGGTGATGGAGGTTGTGGTGAACTTACGCCCAGATCGTGTGTGTTGTTTCGAAGAAGAAGATCCGGTCGTGTTTCCGTGCGGACTCACTGACTGACATCACGTGATGAACGCCAAACGAGAAGCTGCGACTCCTCAGTGATATTCCGGAGTAAAACTGCACCATATTCCTGTTCATCAACATGTAACCTGTGAAACATTTTCCCACAACCCTCCCGTAACTGATTGGACTGGTTTATTGCCGCACAAACTGGCCGTTTTAACATTTTTTTTTGGGGGGGGGGGGGTTTCAATCTGGGATGCGTTCAATGCGAACTCGATCAGCGACGCGAGTCAGTCACGTGGTGCGAACGAAGAATGGGGCCGGTCACGTGACCTCGAGCTCAACGTGGGCACGCTCTTCACGGGTTATGAGCATTCGATGTATTTTCGGCTGAGTTACGTAGGTAGACCCTCAAGGATGTGAAAACGCCATTGTATGTAAAGAAGAAGGGGATAGGGAAGAGGAAGAAGGAGAAGCGGAGAAGGAAAAAGAAGTGCGCGATATTCATTGTTTTCTCAATTCGCTGCACTCAGTGCTGCGGTTCCGGAATGAATTGTCCCAAAGTTGAGAACACCGTGCTGGGTGCGATGAATCGAGATCTCTCCGGTGAGGAACACGAGGTGAACCCTCCGGTATCTCCCGCCGATAAGGAGTTCGGACCCGGTACGTGCTGTTCTTGTTCCCGTGCGGGGTCCGTGCTGTGCACGATGTAAGTGAATAATTTCTGTGGAGAATCCCACGATGTCAGGGTCGGGTCCCCCTCGTACACGACCCGTGTCGATGTCCTGAGCCGGTGAAACGATTCCGTTCGTTGTAATCGGAGCTCGAACGGTGATTTTGATTACTGAGAGCAGATTCGTTAACGGACGAGTCTGAGGAGTTGTAATCAGAGCTCGAGCGGTGATTTTGATTCCTGAGAGCAGATTCGTTAACGGACGAGTATGAGGAGTTTTAATCGGAGCTCGAGCGGTGATTTCGTTTCCTGAGAGCAGATTCGTCAACGGACGAGTCTGAGGAGTTGTAATCGGAGCTCGAGCGATGATTTCGATTCCTGAGAGCAGATTCGTTAACGGACGAGTATGAGGAGTTTTAATCAGAGCTCGAGCGATGATTTCGATTCCTGAGAGCAGATTCGTTAACGGACGAGTATGAGGAGTTTTCATCGGAGCTCGAGCGGTGATTTCGTTTCCTGAGAGCAGATTCGTCAACGGACGAGTCTGAGGAGTTGTAATCGGAGCTCGAGCGATGATTTCGATTCCTGAGAGCAGATTCGTTAACGGACGAGTATGAGGAGTTTTAATCGGAGCTCGAGCGATGATTTCGATTCCTGAGAGCAGATTCGTTAACGGACGAGTATGAGGAGTTTTCATCGGAGCTCGAGCGGTGATTTTGATTCCTGAGAGCAGATTCGTTAAGGGACGAGTCTGAGGAGAAGTTCCATGGTCGGTTTCTCCTCAGCGACGGAAGAGATTTTCTGTTTGAGGAGGAACTCGAATTGTCCCTGAAGGAAGAGATCTTCCGTTCATTGAAACATTTCTTGTGATTTCAGTTCCGTGATGGTGATTTGTGTTCGTTGTTCCTTCACAAAGCCTTCAGGTCCGAGTGCATGGTCGACCTGAACTGAAGTTTTCATGAGGGATTTCAATCCATCTTGGGGGGATATTGTATTGTATTCAGCAAAGTGACTTATTAACCATTTGTTAAACCATTATTAACCAAATAACCCGGATTTGAATATCATGACCTCATGATACCTCATGATACAGTCTGTTAACTTCCTCAGATGATGATGATGATGATGGCGTAAATCCTTAAAAAAAAAAAAAAAGTGTGGTGTGTGAGTTGGGGTGATATTGAAATTTTCGTTGCATTGGTGGTGAAACAACATCTTGGTTGACCCATGCATGGTAGACCACGTGTTTTGCATCACTGTTGGGGCTTGTGTGCTCAATCAGGGATAAGAGTCAGCCTGGTGTTGGCTCAGTGGTTCACGTGGCGGCTTGGGATCCGAGGGTCCTGAGTTCAAGCCCCGTCGGCCGCTGAATTAATACACCAGGGGGTTGACTCAGCCTGTCATCCTTCCGAGGTCGGCGAAATGAGTACCAATTCCAGTGTGTGTACTGGTAGAGGGGCACTGCATCAGCGACACAGTCGCGCTTCAAGAAATGATAGCTACTAATGATAGCAGCTAAGCTGCCATACGACTACCAGGGATAAGGGTAATTAATTAATTATTTTTAACCAACAGGTCTCCTGTACATCAAGGAAGGTTCTCATTGTGTTGATACGAGAAAAAAACGTACAAAACTCGTCATAAAGATTTGCCACTTCGGTTTTCCTTCCCCTTTCTCTGAGAGCAAACGGACAAAAACGCAACTGGAAGGGCACTCGGTAGAGCGCGTACCTGTGCAACGCTGATTTAGTTCACGTTTTGTATCCCACTGATAGACTGGATCTGTATTCGTACCTGAACTAAAACTTAATCGCCTTGGTCTTGTCACCGAATCCACTCGTCCACCAAGTTTCGAGCGAATCCATCAATAAGTTGTTGAGACATTGTGCTATACGTCGCTTTAAGCCCGATCACTCAATGGTGAAAAGATCACTTAAAAAAATTATCGGATTCGGATCATCACCAAAAATGGGAATCAATTATTGGTCCGAATCCGTCCACAAGTTTTTGAGATATCCTGTTAACAAACATGCAAACAGACGGACGGCGGTGAAAACGACCTCCATCCACCTTCGGTGGTGGAGATGAAGGGATAAATTAACAACCAAACCAAACGACACCAATAACAAAAATGCATGTTCTGTTTATACATGACGGAGGACAGGGGAGGGAGAGAGGAGGGAAGATGCAGGACGGAGGACAGGGGAGGGAGGACGGACGATGGAGGAAGAGCGAGGTGACTTGGGATAATGCCTTCATAGAGGGCAATTAAATAAGGCCATTAATTATCCTCAAAAAGGGTGTTTAAATTAACTCAAACACCCAATTTTCAGTCATGCACGACTTTGGAGTTCCCTTAGAATGCATGTCAAGTTCTAGGCCACTAGGTTTCATGGTTTTTGAGTTTTGAAACACACACACACACACACACACACACACACACACACACACACACACACACACACACACACACACACACACACACACACACACACACACACACACTTTACCGAAGGTCCACAGATCCTTTAAAGTAAATTACAAAAGACGTTTCTCTGGATTTCTGACTAGCTTCCGAAGGCTTTTGCTATTTCTGTGACATCAATATTGTTAAGGATTCAGCGGTGGCAGGGCGGATTTGGACGAGTGCGTCAATCACTGTCCGTAACCAGTTTGGGTTTTCGCACCCTACTCTCGACAGCCAAATGTTACAGATTCGGCACCACCCTAACCACCGCCGTCTCCGGGGTTATAACGCCGGCTGGATCGGCACAGGCCTCGGGTCACACGTCTCGAATCACGATACCAACGTACCCCTGGACCTTACCAGTTGGGGAAATAGACCCCAGTTACAGACTGGTTTTGTCAGAGACCGAGCAAATTCTGCCAGTCTGGAACCATTTTAGTTTTTATATCCAAATTGAGCGGATCGTTCCTCGGCGCGGCACGAATTAATTCAAAGCGGCAACTTCATACGAATCAGCCAGATTTATTGGGGACACATCGGGGTAACACAACACAAGCAAAGCATTCATGACAATGTTGTAATTAATCTATAACCCGTTCTTAACTTGTGAGCTACGGGTTTCGAAGGGGACCCTAACGAGATAAACCTTAAATGACATGCAGACAAGACACGGACAGCATGCAGACAAGACACAGAGTACTTGGTGATGTTTCATGGACGAGAGGAAAGTGTCAAAAGCACGAATGTGGCTCGTGACAAGCCGATGTCCACGGATTCGAGCCCCAAGCTCGAGCACGCCGCGTGGCAAAATGGCGCTCGTCCATGTGTCGCAGCCCTCACGCACGCAGCCTCGGCGTGTTCAGACCCCGCGAGGTCGACTGCACCAGAGCGAAAGATCGATGGTGGGTTTCAGCTGGTTTCTCCCAAGATCCAGTATACAAGTCCAGGCCTGGCCTGTTCACCAGGCCAAATCGAGGTGTTGGGCTCCGCCGGCTGGGTCCATGGGATTCCAAGACGTCGTCAAGCCGTGAGGTGAGTAGGGACAGTCAGAGGCTCCGTCATTGGACTCCGGATGAACCTGTCGATGTGCTCCTCACGAAAGCCGATTGCACCCCACCTCAGCGCTCAGTTTCACCACTACCGATCGCAGACTCTGCGCGCTCAGGTTCAGTTTCTCTCCCGGCAGATCCAACACTGCCTTTCCTTCGCTCGCTCGCCTTGAAGCCCACTGGCTCCTCCCTTCAGTTTCACTTCCTTCTCTAGGCCACTCCCCCTTTCAGAGCGCTGGTCGGGGACTATTGTCCGGAGAGAGGAAGGAAGAAGAAGAACCTCTCGGTCCACCACCACTGTACGAACAATAAACAGCCTCTTACACCTCCCGACACATGTAGCGTCCATTCACCGAACAACCTGGCTAAACATGCATTTAATGGGGGATCTGGGCTAATCCTATATTTAGTCATGCACTAAGGGCCATTTCCACAACAATATGTTGGAGACTGTGTTGATGAACGATGAACATGGCACACAGCAATGTGGTTAAGCCGGCATTGATTCATATCAATGTGTTCCTCAGCCAAGTTCTTAACCGTTTCAATGCTGAAAAATTGTGCTCACACCTGCAAGACGTCACCTGTCAGGCAAGCAGCACCTGAAGCAGGATGAATATTTTGGGAAACAGACGACGAAGTTCTTTCGGCATATTGCAATAAGTAACCTTTGCGTTGTTAAGTGAGGATGTTGCTGTTGTGGATTTAAACATTTCAAGCTGAATTTTGAGGGCACTGCTGTTTATCTCGTGGTATTGTTGAGCCATCATGTCGTCGTCTTTTCTGGATGTGACCAGCATCTCTAGTTCCAGATATTGTGACAGACCAGTCTTCGTAATGTCAAGCCTTTCTCGGAGGTGGCTTTTTCCAATATCCATGAACTTGAAATGTTGGACTCGGTAGTTCTCTTCTTCATTTACGGGTTGGTAATGCTATGCTGGTCCCTTGTACCGCTTTGGTGGCTTGCACCAGCGTGGCAGGGTTAGTGGATCCAAGTCGTACTATTCAGCTTTGTTGACAACTTCTTGAAACACTTGGCTGAAATGTTCATCCGATCTCCAGGTCTGTAACTGGTCAGCAGTGACTGTGACGGTGGACAGCATTCTTAAACGATCCGAAGATTGAAGAAAAGAAACCGGTCATTTCCATTTTGTTGATTAATATTTAATGACGTTGATTAATATGCACATTTTCAACTGCGTGCCACAAATTTCTACCTTCATCAGTAACGTATCGAGGCAATTTATTTATATTTGAATCACATTCGGGATATTTAAGGGCCCTCAAGTGTTTGATTGTTCTGATCAAGTAGATTCAATTAGAGTTACTGTCAAGTGAAACGTTAAAACACCCCTTCGATTTGCTGGATCTTTTCAAGATGACGCCCAGTTCATGTACCGACTGAATTGCATCACGAACCATCGGACATACAGCCACAGACTGCTGGACAACGATGTTGGACATGTGTGTTCCACAATGGAAGTACCATGCTAAGAGTTGGTGTTCTTTTATCTTGACTTGGCAACCATTATATTGACAACTCAAACAGGCAGCCCCGTCATATGTTTTACTTCTTAAATGTGTGACGGGGAGCATGATGCGTGTGAAGACGGCATGCACCATATTTGCAATTGTCTCCCCTCTCTTGTTTTCGGGCAGTTCATAAAGTCCGATGAAATCTTTCTAATGCACGTTGTGGATTTGCGGGGGTTCAGAGGTGCCCTTGTCTCGCCCGATTGGTATGTCAGGACCCGGATCGCTGGTGGCATCTTGGGATTGGCCCCGCGGATTGAAGCAGGTCGGGTTTGTTGGATACCGGGTTTTTGGCACACTGTCAAGGTTTAATTGGGATTTATTGTTCACCCGGAATGCAGCGCTGACAGGATGTACCCTTGGACTGGTTCCGGCCGGTTTTAATGGTTCGTGAGGTATTGAAGAGATGACGTGAAGGCATTTCTGCACGGAAAGGTGTGAGAAATGGCTTAAGAGGTAACGTGTGTGATGTAAAAAGAACATATATGGACACTTATCTAACACATTCGCAATGAATAATAGCTATTTACATGCAATACAGTACGGTTAAAACTGAACAAATATGACAAAATAACTATTGTTATACTAAACAATGATTATTTTACCGCTAAAGCCAAAACCATAACAATATATGTGATATTCGACATACATAATGGGGGTGACGTGACATGACACACCTGGTAGATGTACACAATACAACCATTCACAATGGCTCCAAAGAACTACAACCAAACATTACACACCATATATTGTAGTTTTCTATTGTTTATTTGTGTTTATTTGGACCTTGGCATTTGTTTGAACCGATCAGTGTATTTTGTGTTAATAATGTATGATGAGTAAATAAAGTTCAAAGGTAACGTGAAGTACGAGTTTTGACAAGCATTGACGAATGGGGCAGATCATTGGATTCAATTTTTTCAAAACATTTAAAATACAGGAAGTGTTTATCAGAGATTGAAAAACAAACACTTCTTGAACACGTGTTGTGATAACGAGTTTGTTTTGAAATGTCCCTTAAAATTGAGTTTGAATGTGATGTTTTATTTTCAGATGATATTGTGGCGGTGAAGGTGGAGTCCGAGTTTCTGGACCAGTCCCCCTCGCTCGATGAAGGTTTGAATGACACCAATCTTCATTTTAGAGTTCTTTTTCCTTATTCTTTCCTATAAAATAGGAACGCTATGTTTGTTTTGCTGAATGTAGTTTCTGATTGATCAAATGACAAATGACAGTCATAAATCATTTTTGAGGGACTGTTGGGCGGTGTATGAGTTCAGTGCAATGTTATTGCGAATTATCTTGTGATTTGATGTCTAATTAATCGCTTATTACCCTCGCCGAAGGAGAGGGTATTGCATTTGGGTCCGTTTGTTTGTTTGTCCGCACAGAACTTTCATGTTTTTTCCCTGCAACCGCTTGTCAGATTGAGAGGAAATTTTCACCATCGGTGTGACTACTCGTGAAGAATGTTTTAATGATAATTATACCGTCATAGGCCACGTGATGTGGTAACCATGTTGGAAAAACGGGGGAAAAAAAACTTTGGACCTCTGCATCTCTGAAGCCGCACCAAGGAAAAAAATGAAACTTGGCACAGAGCAAGTACTCCTCATGGGGAATGAGTGTGATGTTTCTTTTTATGATGTCATAGGTGCCTTTGTTATAACGTCATTATTGCATGTGTAAAACGCTACATCCGATCAGTATGAAAAAAAAATATATATATATATATATATATATATAATCTCTGTCGAGGCTCGTATGAGAGTGAACACACAAATGGACAACAAGGGGAGCAGGACACAAGAAGGGTGGGAGAGGGATGGGGAACAGAGACATGAGGAGATCTGTGCAAGGGAGAGGGATGGGGTGGGTACACAGGGTAAACAAGATGGACGCGACAGGGACTTTCAGGAAGGAAAGCAGGGAATTTGAAGGAGGTAAGTTTGGGGTGGATTAATAGTGGTAGAAAATATCATGGTTTTTGATGGGGAAAAATAAGAAATGGTTGTGAACAGCTGTTTTGAAGACCTGGAGGGAAGAGTGGGATTGAAGAGAGTGTGGGAGTTTGTTCCAAAGATGGGGAAAAGAGGAATGAAAGAGTGAAGGTGAGCAGTGATTCTAGATTTTGGTAGTTTTACCAGAAGGGGGTTGCTGGCGGACCTTGAGCGCCCTGCGGAAATATGGGGGGGGGGAGGGGTCATATCTCAGACAGAGCAGGGGGAATGAGGCTGGAAAGGAGATGGTAGAAGACAGTAAGACCACCGGACCTGCCTGTGGTGAGAGTGTTGAGCCCAAAGACTCAGCCTCATCATGGGAGATACCAATGATCCTAAATGTCTTGGTTTCCACAGTGTGAAGCTGAGAAAGATGAGAGGTGGGAGCACCAGCCCAGAGGGGAGAGCAAGACTCCATCAGGCTGCAGACAAAAAATTTGTATGTGGTTAGGAGCTCAGGTGTGCCAAGGAAGGACTTTGCATGACGGAGGATGCCCAGTCGGCAAATGGCTTTGGATGCCAGCTTGGAAATTTGGCCTTCCCAGGAAAGATCATGGCAGATAGTGAGGGACAGAAGCTTGAATGAAAGGAGTTCTTCACGAGGATTTTTGAGAAAGTAGATTGGGGGGGGGGGGTTCCAGACTGTCCTTTCGGAGAGACATCATGAGACTGAGAGATTTGTAAGGATTGAAAGACATGTTCCACATGTTGGACCAGTTCGTGATTTTATCCAGATCTGCAGAGAGCGAAGAGGCTACTGCTTCCCAATCTGAGGGCTGACAGATGGTATGGCAGAGGGTTCAGTCATCAGCAGAGATAAAGAGGATTTTCTCGAGAGTCAGAGAGATCATTCATGAAAACCAGAAAAACAATAGGGCCTAGAACACAGCCTTGATGAACTCCAGCCTGGACAGGAAGAGGGGATGAGAGAACTCCCTGAAGGGCCACACGTTGGCCGTGATAGGAGAGGAAGTCTGTGAGCCATGAGTGGAGATCTCCTTGGATACCACAGTAAGAGAGTTTGATGAGCAGGGTGCCAGACCGTGTCAAGAGCACGCGATATGTTAAGGGAGAGGGCTCTGATTTCATGTCTGGCATTGAGTACCTCCATATATTATTGGGAGAGCAGAAGCAGCATATCCAGGGTAGAGTCACCTGGTCTGAATCTAAATTGATGATCGGAAATCAAGCCATTGGAGAAAAGGAAGGATTTGATTTCTGAAGCAATGATGGATTCCATAACCTTGCTGGTGATTGGGAGAAGGCTGATTGGTCTGTAGTTGCAGGGATGTGTTTTTGCACGTGTTTTATGCAGAGTGGTAATGTTTGCTGATTTCCAAGCAGATGGCAGAAAACCTTGAGCAAATAAGAGGGTGAATAGAACAGAGAGAGGGTGAGCAAGAGCAGCAGAGCCGGTTTTTATGACACATGGGCTGATGCCGTCTGGACCGGTTGCGGAATCTGAGTCGAGCTTTGACAGCAAGCTCTCCACTTTGTCAAGAGAAAAGGACACAGAGTCCAGGAACAGCTGGGCGTGACTGGGTAAGGTGGGTACAGAAAGCGAAGCGTTTCGGCCACAAGATTTAGATACAAACACCGAGTTTAGGCATTCAGCCCTTTCACGTGTTGTGTCAGCAGTGCAGCCATTTGAGGTAAGGGAGGTGATGGAGGGGGAACATACACCAGAAACAGATGCGATTAGACGCCACCAGGAATTGGAGGAGGGAGACAGGTTTGAGAGTTCAGACTTCAGATTAGAAAGATGTTGTTTGGCGCTCCTGAGGGGAGATATACACTTGTTCTGAGCTTTGTGGAAGGAATTGAGCTTGCCTTCAGTTGCATTAGCCTTTCATGAGTTGAAGGCAAGTTATTTCAGGACAACTGCCTCGCCACAACCTTCAGTGTACCATGGGCGGGAGGAAGGGAAGGACAACTGAAGACGACATGGGATAAATCTGTGCATGAGAGAGAGCAAGTTTTGATAAAAAAAAACATTTCTAGGATGAGTTGATGTTGGAGGAAGTAGCGATGGGAGACCAGTCTCGAAGTTTGATGGCTGCTTGAAGTCCCTGCCAGTCGGCCTGAGTGAAATTCCAGACTCGACGGTGCTGTAGTAGTTCTCCAATAACAGCCAGAGAGATGTCCACTTTGATAAGCATGTGTTCAGAAGAACCGATTTGAGCGGAGGAAGAACAGCAGATATTTTCAGGTAAATTGGTCAAAATCAGATCCAGAAGAGATGGAGTACCATTGGTTGAGATCCGGTCGGGAAATTGACCGATTGAGTCGGTCCCAATATGTTGCAGAAGTCTTTTGCTGAAGTGCCATGGCTGGTGAGAGAGGTACCCACACCCAGACAACTGGCATGATGACAATTGAAGTCGCCACATGTGAGGAAGAGAGTTCGGATGAGAGGATAGAAGTTGGTCCTTGTTTTCAGATAGTGAGGTGCAAATGGATTCTTCATTGCTTGGTGGACGGTACAGCACACATAAACATGAGGTGGGAGTGGAGGGGAAGCCGTAGCCAGGGTATTCCTGGGGGTGTGGGGGAGTGAGGGCAGTGCATGGAGAGTGAGGAATAGTCTTTGATTCAGAGAGCAACTCCTCCACCAGGACGAGGCTCAGGTCTGTCATACCGGAGGAGAGAGTAACCAGGGAGAGATACGAGGGAGTCAGAGACGTCTTGAGGGAGGAAAGTTTCTGATAGGCAGATTATGTCTGCGTTATCAGTGGCAACCTGTATGGAAAGATCTGTCAGGTTTGAGTGAAGGCCCTGAATGTTTGAGGTCCACACTGTTAATGAAGAGGGAGTAGAGGAGGTTTTGGGTGCAGGGGAGGGGTGGGAGCGGGGGGGGGAGGTAACGAGAGTTGTTGAAAGAGCGTGAGGGATTGCAAAAGAGCTTGGGGAGAGGGTCGGATGAGGAGTAAAGGCTCGGTGGTGATGGGTTGAGGTACAGTGGGCAAAGAGCAGTTGAATATTGGAGGAGGTAGAGTGATGAGGTGGAAGACAGAGGGTGGGGGAAGGAGGCACCTTTATGGATGTGAGGGGGAGGGAATTTGAGAAGAGGGAGTGAGGGGAAGATTGGAGAGAGGGGAAGAGTTTAGGGTGAGGGTGGAGAGGTGAGGGCGGAGAGTTGAGGGGGAGAAGGTTGAGGACGGAGAGTTTCGGGTGAGAAGGGTGAGGGCGGAGAGTTGAGGGGAGAAGGGTGAGGGCGGAGAGTTGAGGGGAGAAGGGTGAGGGGGAGAGTTGAGGGGAGAAGGGTGAGGGGGAGAGTTGAGGGGGAGAAGGGTGAGGGCGGAGAGTTGAGGGGAGAAGGGTGAGGGGGAGAGTTGAGGGGGAGAAGGGTGAGGGCGGAGAGTTGGGGGAGAAGGGTGAGGGCGGAGAGTTGGGGGAGAAGGGTGAGGGCGGAGAGTTGGGGGAGAAGGGTGAGGGCGGAGAGTTGGGGGAGAAGGGTGAGGGCGGAGAGTTGGGGGGAGAAGGGTGAGGGCGGAGAGTTGGGGGGAGAAGGGTGAGGGCGGAGAGTTGGGGGAGAAGGGTGAGGGCGGAGAGTTGGGGGGAGAAGGGTGAGGGCGGAGAGTTGGGGGGAGAAGGGTGAGGGCGGAGAGTTGGGGGAGAAGGGTGAGGGCGGAGAGTTGGGGGAGAAGGGTGAGGGCGGAGAGTTGGGGGGAGAAGGGTGAGGGCGGAGAGTTGGGGGAGAAGGGTGAGGGCGGAGAGTTGGGGGAGAAGGGTGAGGGCGGAGAGTTGGGGGGAGAAGGGTGAGGGCGGAGAGTTGGGGGGAGAAGGGTGAGGGCGGAGAGTTGGGGGAGAAGGGTGAGGGCGGAGAGTTGGGGGGAGAAGGGTGAGGGCGGAGAGTTGGGGGGAGAAGGGTGAGGGCGGAGAGTTGGGGGAGAAGGGTGAGGGCGGAGAGTTGGGGGGAGAAGGGTGAGGGCGGAGAGTTGGGGGGAGAAGGGTGAGGGCGGAGAGTTGGGGGGAGAAGGGTGAGGGCGGAGAGTTGGGGGGAGAAGGGTGAGGGCGGAGAGTTGGGGGAGAAGGGTGAGGGCGGAGAGTTGGGGGAGAAGGGTGAGGGCGGAGAGTTGGGGGGAGAAGGGTGAGGGCGGAGAGTTGGGGGGAGAAGGGTGAGGGTGGAGAGTTGGGGGAGAAGGGTGAGAGGGAAGCTTGGAGGAGGAAGAGTGTGAAGGTTGCTTTGCTTGGGAGGGTTGAGAGGGAGGGTTGAGAGGGAGGGGGACGATGACAGCAGGCACGGCCAAGGTGTAGGAGGGCGATGTGAGAGGTGGGGAGAGGGGAAGAATGAGACTTGGTCAAGGTATGGTGAAGTAAGCAGCAAGCAGGGGGAGTTACAAGATTTGAGGTGTTGGGAAGAAGGGGAGGTGTGCTGAGAGGAAGGAAGGAGCATGTTTGTGGTGATGGTGTACTGATTGAGAGGGTGAGATATCTGTTTGGTTAGAGTGGAGCCCACAGATTTGAGAACACCACACACTTTGGGACAACAGAGGAGGAGCTGATACTGAAGCAGAAGACAGTGAAGAGGAGCTAAAGTCAGAGATGCGATTAAAGACATGACGTGAGGGATACAATAAAGGAGAATTAAGAGAATGGAGAAAAGAAACGTCACAGTGGGACATTTCAGACACGGGATGAAGGAAAGGTCGAATTGAAAACAGCCTTAGGAAGGAGAGGAGAGTAGTGAATTATGATAAAATACCGAGAACCACACGTGTGAAAGAGGAAGTTGTAACATTTTAAGAGACGGTTTTTCATAAAGATTACGTAAGATTAGTTGAAGGAAAGGTTGAAGAAAAATTGTGTTGGTGTTGGTGAATTTGGATCAGCAAACGTAGAAGGAAGCTGGTAGTTTGACGAAAGTTACAGGAAGAAGAAGAGTGGGTAGAGAAACGTGGTTTCAGGAGGTGTAACGTGAGGGGAAAAGAAGAATATATCCATCTATATATATATATATATATATATATATATATATATATATATATATATATATATATATATATATATATATATATATATATATATATGTATATATATGGCGAACCGCATGTAAGTACTTACCACCCCTATTTTAGGGCATACCCTGATTTGAGTGGCATTTTTGAAAGTCACAAAGACTACCACTGGTCATGGAATTTGGTTCATTGCACAGACAGTGTTCCATAGGACCTTAAAATATATAGGTTCATGGGTCTATGATGTATATTACTGAATCTACAGGATTTTTATTGAATATACATGCCCAGTATTGGCCTTTTTCTTGTTTCACCTGAAAATATGACATATATTAGACCATGCAAAAATACAACATATAAAACATTTTATATGAAGAGCCTGGTGTTGGCGCAGTGGTTAGGGCAGTGGCTTGGGATCCAAAAGGTCCTGAATTCATCCCCGTTGGGCCACTGAATTAATACACCAGGGGGTTGACTCAGCCTGTCATCCTTCTGAGGTCGGCGAAATGAGTACCAGTGTACTGGGCCGGTGTATACCCCGGTTAAAATAGGTGTACCATATCCCTGTGCCGTAAGAGGCAACCAGGGTTGCGTCATTTAGGGCATCCGGCGTAAAACATGTGCCAAATCACTATGCGGATCATACGGATGATCCGCTGTGGCGACCCCGAACGGGACCAGCCGAAAGAAGAAGAAGAAGAAAACATTCTATATGAAATTTCTCATCTAATCAAAATGTTGTCACCCACCGTATGAGAAAATCGGCATTTGTGTCGGTCAGTGGTGGATTCGCATGATATATGCACATTCTGGCATATTTTTATTTTTTCTTGTTTTATTGCTCTTTTAGAGCCTGGGACTATGAAATCCCCTCACAAAATGACTAGTTTATCAATAACTCGTATTTACGTGTCTTAAATTATTCAACTCGTTACCAATAATCAATGTAAAAAAAAATTGAGATGATCCGGGTGGATACTTAATTACAGCGGCTTGACCGAACTTTCCAACCCAAATGTCCGACTGCACGTCACGTTTTTAAAAAAATGCTTTTATTCTTCTGTGCATCAGATTATTTTCACTAATTTTTTTTTACAAATGGGGCCCAGTGATATAGATATAATAGTATAAAAAATATATTGAAAACATGCATGACTTTGGTTTGGAGTAATTTTGCATTTTTGTCCGACTGCACGTCACACTTTTTTGAATTTGATTAAAAAAGTAATTTTCTTTAAAAAAAATGTAAATATTTTTCCAGGTATTTAAAAAATATTTTATTAATTTGGAAGGCAGTTAAAACAGTTTTGGAGAATTTAGAGAGCTTTTTGTTACTCCCAGAATTGATTGAATTTAAAATTTACGTCCAAGAATTTGTTCGATAAATCTCTCTTTTAGTGCTTTTCAGCATCTGACAGTCACTGAATAGAGCAGTAATAAAAAAATAGGTATGTATTATTTCTTAATAATCTCAGAAATTGGTATTTTGATTATTAGATTAGTTGCTAGAATAAGTTACATACTATGACCTTCATTTATTTTGCCAAAAAAGAAAAATTAGGTAATTTCATTGAAAACTCGCAAAACCATCAGAATAGGTACCCCTTCTTCAAAGTATCATATTTCGGTATATATATATATATATATATATATATATATATATATATATATATATATATATATATATATATATATATATATATATATATATATGTAATCCGGCGCCTCAGAGGCTTGGGTTGGAGGATCACTTGAGGACGGGAGCTCTGCGCTGGGCCGCGCTGTGAGAGGGCATAGGGCAGCCCGGAATCATGGCGAAACCCAATCCTTATCCCTGTGTCGTAAGAGGCGACCTGGGTTGCGTCAGGAAGGGCATCTGGCGGAAAACCTATGCCAAATCAGTATGTGGATCATAATGGATGATCCGCTGTGGCGACCCCCAACGGGAGCAGCCGAAAGAAAAAGAAGAAATATACATATATATTTACGAATTTCGGACCGCCCGGCGTGCGATCGGCCACGTAACTCAAATCGCGACCGCGTCGCCCACCGGAACGGACAATTCAGCCGTGACCCTCCATTCTTTTCCATTCTTGTTTGTGTCTCCTTTATTAGGGTAGGTCCTAACTGTTCCTTCATCCGACGAGTGGTGTCGATCAAGTCCTGCACCACCGACATTGCTCCTCGTGGTGATATCACACGCCCCACCTTATTGCGCTGTTCCATTTCCTGGCTCCTTTTGAGCCGTTCCTCCTCTCGGAACTTTCTGAGTTCTTCGTTCTCCCTCCGGAGTTTTTCAATTTCCCTGGACGACAATTCTGCTTTCTCCTCGAATTGGTTAACTTCAAATTCATGTTCTTTTTGTTTTCTCTCCCACTGTTCCTCTCGTTCTTCCCTCTCCAACCTCGTTGTCTCCTTCAATTGACTGACTTCTCCTTCCTGCTTCATTCCTTGCTCCTTCACTTTCTCCTCGTACTCCAACCTATTTTTTTCCTTTTGTCGTTCAGTTTCAAATTCATACTCTTTTTGTTTTCTATTCCACTGTCTCTCTTGTTCCTCATTCTGTAATCTCGTTATTTCCATCAATTGGCCGATTTCCTTCTCCTGTTTCATTTGTTCTTCCTTCATTACTCTTTCTTGCATCTCATTCTTTAGTCTGGCCTTCGCTTCCAGCTGTTCGATCTGTACAGTGGGGTTCCTTAATGTTTCATTCTCTGCTGTCGTTCTTTCTTCTCTCACCATCCTCAACTCGTTTTGTAATTCCATCTCTTTGTTTTGGTATTTCTGGAACTCAGAAGCTTTCTCTTCTAATTCCTTTCTCATCTCCGCACACTCTGACCTTGCTTTGACTTCTAACTGTTTGATTTGCACAGTGCGGTTCCTTAACATTTCATTCTCTGTTCTCTTTCTTTCCTCTCTTAACATCCTCAGCTCGTTTAGTAATTCCCTCTCTTTGTTTTGGTGTTTCTGTAACTCAGAAGGTTTCTTTTCCAATTCCTTTCTCATTTTGCATGCTTCTTCACTCATTTTATCCCTTCTTTCCACTGCTTCCCTCCTCAATTCCTCCCTTTTCTCACCGTATTCCTCTAGTTTTCCCTGCCATTCCTCTCCTTCTTTTATCCTCTTTTCCAGGCACTCTCTTTTAAACTGGCCTGTCCTTACCTCTCGCTTCAGTTGTTCCGATTCCACATCGTGTTTGCGTTTTTCCTTTTCTAGCTTTCCTTTTTCCAGCCTTATTTTCCTTTCTTCCTCCCTCATTTCTCCCTGTAGTTCTTTGAACTGTTCAGACTTTTCCAGCAATTCTTCCGTCCTTTCCTCCAGCTGTCCCTCTCTTTTTATCTTCCGTTCTAGGCTTCCTCTTTTCCGAATGCCTTCTTCTACCTCTCGCTTTAGTTGCTTTATTTCCAAATCGTGTTCACATTTTTTCTCTTCCAACTGTATTTCCCTCGCTCTCCCCTCTAGTTCTTTGAACCGCCTTGCTCCCTCCAATATTTTTTCCATTAGTTGTTTTAATTCCAAATCGTGCTCCTTTTGTTTCTTTTCGAGCTCGGTTTTCCATTCTTCCTCCAATTGTTTCCGAAGCCCGCCGATGTCCGCCTGCCATGCCCACGTGGCTTGACACAGTTGTTGGGAGCGCTCGCCTCGTGTCATGCCATTCGTTGCGCTAAAAATAGCCGCCTGCTCCGTGCTGCGCAGAGGTGCGATCGCGCCGCCATTGTGCAACTCAGAGTTAGTTTGCCGGCAAAGTTCGTGCTCATAATATGGGGTTGAGCTCCCCCATGGAGTATAATTACAAGAACCGTCCCGGGCCATGGATTCTACATTCCTACACATATCTAATCCACCCGGCACCCGCTCGCCTTGAAACTCCATCTTATTTCTCGGAAGAAATTAATTTAGATTGCTCGTAATTTGGGGGGAACGGGGGGGGGGGGGTTGCTTCGCAAACCCCTGGTCCGACTCCCTTAAATTTAGTTGGAGACCGGGGTGGATTTGAATCCCACACTCCTGTACACCAGTGTTACGAATTTCGGTCCGCCAGGCATGCGATCGGCCACGTAACTCAAATCGCGACCGCGTCGCCCACCGGAATGGAAAATTCAATCGTGACCCTCCTTGGAACTACCGCCAGGAGCTGGTCACGGGTGGGTCTTTCGACCACACCACAATCGTACCAATCGGCCACCCGCGCAGGATAGGGTTGTTCGCCAAACTCGACCTGCCTAAGTACCTGCTCGAGTAGTTAACCGGGCGATCGTACCTCGCCGTTGGCCGGCCCAGGACACGAACCGCTCAAGCGGTCCGTTCCGTGCGTCGGTGATAACCGAGCGGTGTTATCGCCGGCCCCGACGGACGTGACTCTATTTACTGGGTGCTTACACCCTTCGACCAATTCCTTCCGTGATGTAAGATGGAACTTTCAAACAAGGGAAAGGACGCAACGAAAAGGGGAACAGTTCAACAAGCACATTTAATGCACACTCAGACAAGCACGTATTTTACAGCCATACAGAAAATCATGCATGTATAAGAACAGTCAAGCAAGCAAATGAAGAATTACAACCGAATAAAGTGTCTTTATTCCACACGCACACTTAGACAATTCTACTTATAAGACGGCGCCACCACATGCATTTACACAAAAGCAAAGGAAAAAGCCACCCTCAAAGGCAAGGGTGGCAGACAGGTTCGTGGACCAAATGAGCGGCCAGGTCCACGAGACCGAAGGATCTTACCCATGCCCTCGTGGCGCGATGGCGGGCAAACCGCGATGTCAGCGTTGCTGCGCCTGGCCTCGTGCCCCTGGCGTGGCCGGTGACCTCTCTCCGGCGTTCTCCGCGCAGGCATGTGTTTCACCGTCGGCACCACGGTTGGGGAGGGGAACGGACGGGGTTACCGGCGCTTTCTTAGCACGGAGCTTTCTTAGCGCGGAGTTCGGTAAGGGAGACGGGAATTGTTGACGCTCCGTCCAACGAGTTGACGCTCTGGACCGCACTGGCTCCGGCGAACTCCTCCTGGCTGTGGCCTCCACTATGCCCCTTCTCCGGCGGCGGTCCCCACTCAGCCCTCTGGTTCGCCTCTGAGCCCTCCTCCGCGTCCCTGCTCCACTCAACAACTTGCCCTCCTCGCCCCTCAACTTCGACCTGATCTCCGAGCTCCTTCCTCTTCCTTCGATCGGCCCCCCATCTGCCTTTCCCCGTCTGCTCCGAGCTCCGTCTCCCAACTCTGCCCCACCGACACTGCTGCACCGACACTGCCGCCGTCTGCCTCTTCGAGCTCCGTCCTGTTCTCTGACCCCTCCAGTCTGCCTCGAGCTGCGTTGTGCTCGCGCTTATATATGCCGGGGGAGGAGTGCATATGTAAATTTGTGGATCACAGCGGGTTTGGAGGCGGGGCTACACCACCTGATGCTCAGCCATTGGATAGATGAAAAGTGGACGTGAATCATTCCTGATCCGATTTCTTCTTTGAAAGGATCCCATTCACAACCCATGGCACGAGGTTCGGTAGAAAGGCGAAAGTGGTGGGAGTTTGCTGTGGTGGTTTGGGAAGGGTGTTGGTGGTGGCGATTTGGTTGTTGGCAGGCGTCGTTTGAGAATGGCGGCGAAGCGATATTTGCGGGGTGGAGTTGTGGAGGTAAAGAGGTGAAGGTGGTGGTGTTTGAGTTGTAGTTGTTTTGGGAATGATGTTTATGGTGGCGATTTGGTTGTTGGGGGATGATTGGTCCAAAATAACGACAGCAAAAGAAAAACGTCTATCTCAAAGGATCACAGCCCTGTGAACACGGAAATTCCCTCTAAACAATGATGGGGAAATCTGACTACACATATACTTATCGTCATAACTGATCTAAGGTCCTTTATGGTGGTCTGCGAATTTCCACAGCCGTAACACTATTTAGTTTAAAGATTAGGAAAAGGAAAGGTTGAAGAAAAAAAATCGTGAAAGTCTATGGTGAATGTGGGTTGACAAAAGTAGTCCGGAAGGAAGGTCACGTGGTAGATCGTTACCACTAAAGTGGTAGATCGGCAGGAGGAAGAAGATTCGGTACAGGAAGTCACTTGGTCACATGAGGTAAAACGTCTTTTTTTGTTGTATTTAAAAAATATATATTTAACCTCCGCCATCGAAGATCGGAGGTTACTGTTTTCACCCCTTTCTGTTTGTTTGTTTGTTTGTGAACTGTATTACGGAAAAACTCCCCGACGGATTTCGACGAAACTTGGTGGGGGGGTTCGGTATGGTCCAAAGATCATGCCATTAGATTTTGGACTTGTTCCCCCCCCCAAAAGAAATTGTTAGAGAATTTTTTTTTTTGCATTTCTAAATGTTTTAAGTGATTTCCAACCCCCCCCCCCCAAAAAAAAAATTGTTAGAGAAATTTTTTTTTTTTTTTTGCATTTCCACATGTTTTAAGTGATTTCCAACCCCCCACCCCAAAAAAATTGTTCGAGAAAAATAAAAATTTTTGCAACTTTTTTTTCAATAAAATTTCGATTTCTTTTTTTTGCATTTCTACATGTTTTAAGTGGTTTCCAGACCCCCCCCCCCAAAAAAAAAGTTGGAGAAAAGAACTATAACTGTCAGCACTGTTGACATCATATTTAATGAATAAGATATAAGGTTCACTTGAGTGACCCAGCAGTATAGGCGGCGGAAGTTTTGCACTCTCCCGAGTGCTCCCCCTCTAGTTAAAGACATGAAACAGAGGTTATAGTTGAGAGAGATAGAAGGAGGGTGGAGAGAAGTGGAGAAAATAAACTGATGGTAATGAGGAGTAAAATATCAATAAACACGATCACGCACACGAACAGGAAGAAGGGAAGGCCTCAAGGAAACCCAAAATGAAAATATGACGAAAACTCAACAATGAGCACTGGTCGAAGGACAAGACACAAGACCGAACCAGAAACGCACAGTAAACACAGAGATAACAATAAAGTAAAAACGCAACAAAAACGACCGGAAAACTTATCTTTGAGAAAGTCAGCAGAGACCCTGAAGCAGAACCGCCACCGTTGCTCAAGAACCATAACCGGAAGTTTTGAGGGTCATCTGGGGTCCACAACAAAATATTTGATGATGTCATCGGTGACGTGATTCGGCAGCCATATTGTTTTGTCTTTTTTGAAACCTTAAAAAATATCCTTCCTTAAAATTGCTGAACATATCAAGGCGAAACTTTGCACATATGACTGCCTATCCATGAGGAATAAAAGGTTCACACATATGATGTCATAGGTTACATGGTTTGGCAGCCATATTGGATTGAACGAAAATCCTTAAAAAAAGTTATTTTTCTTGAACTGCTTCATCAATCGATGTGAAACTTCACAATTATGATCGAGTAGTGATAGGGAATTTATGTCTTAAATTTCAACCTGATCGGACACATAGTCTAGCAGCAAGAATTTTTTTTTTTTGTTTTTTGAATCTGAGTAACACCACAAAAGCAAAATACACGACACAAAACGACAGGAACATCACACAAAACAAGTTCTGGGGAGGGTCTGCAATCTCTGCTCTTTTTCTCGTTAGAATATTGTAATCTGTTTATTTCCGCCGACTGCCCACTTTCCTCTGTATTGTCTCAAAGTCCAGGAACCGAATCCCCTTTTCCCATTGGCCTTGATTTCCACAATCGTGGGTTTCACTGCCGCAAAATTTTCCAGGAGCTTAACTCCCGTGATATTTGAGGGTTTACTGTATAAGGTGGCTGGAAAAATTGCAAATGAAAGAAGGATAAACCTTCATCTATGCCAAACCTTTGATCCTTCTTTTAAATGGTTTATCTTAAGGATTGTTTTTCTTTTCAGATTTGATTGTGAAAGTGAAGGTGGAATCTGAGTTTGAGGATGATTCAGCATTTCAACAGAAAGGTCTGAACCACATCAACATTCTGCTTGTTCCAGTTACAGACAGTTATATGTGCATGTACAGGGAGTAGACAAAAAAAATGGAAACACCTGGGTAAATGAGGGACACCAAGCAACGGCCCCCATACAGGTTTGGCCTATGTGTTAATTTAGCAAATAATATCCCAGCATGCTTAGGGTCAGTTATAATATAAAAAATGCTGCACAGGCCTGGTTGCCTATAATTATGGGAAGATCTCCCAATGCCTCCATCTGCAGAGCACATGTGGTCGCCCAATGGTTTGATGAGCATGACACTGATGTTATCCATATATCATGTCCTTCTCAGTCACCAGATCTGAACCAAATCGAGTATTTCTGGTCGGATATTCTGGAAAGACACCTGAGACAGCGTTTTCCACCTCCATCAAGCAGGTGTGAGTTGATTGACTTTCTCGTGAAAGATGGGTGCCGCATCCCTCCTGCATGGCTGTCCTGGCAGCACGTGGGGGCCCAAAGTCCGATTAAGTGACTTTGCAATGGTGTTTCCATTTTCTTGTCCTCTGCCTGGACATTGCACATACTGAGGTTATTTATCTGGAGAGATGCTACTATTGGACTTTTCTTAAGGCCACAGAGTAGTTCAAAGATCCAGCTCATTAATAACGGATTCTCCTCTGCACATTTAATGGTTACAATGTTTGTTTGAGGGTAAACGTGTGTACTGCCAGCTGTGATGGTAGCAGTAAGATGAGAAATAAATAGGTAAATATTGTTATGCTTGTGGGGAACATGGAGAAATTTCATCGGAGAGATAGGATTGTTTGGAGTTGCTTGGTCCGTGGACGTGTAGGAGACATCTCGATGTAAACTCAGTATGGAAACTGTGAGCTTAAGTGTTACTTGTCACCACATGGGGGTGGTGCGGTGTTAATTAGAGATTAAGGATAATTCTCCCAGTATGTAATTACTCCCCTGTGACTTTTCCCTATGTTTTTGTATTACAAACCAGCAATGATAGAATTATGTTATTTTTTTAACAACAACCATTACAACCGAGCTGCATGTCCAAGCCGGCAAGAAGCCCCGTCTTCCCAGTTTTTGTGCGAACAAGTCATGCCCCTGGAGTGGATGATTGATAGGCGTGACGTGGAAGGGAGATCGGAAGCGAACACACGAGCGCAGTTCGGTGTGAGGGACGCGATCAGAGAAATCAGAGCGCTTCTCGGCAACAGAACAGGGAGGCAGGTCAGTGCAGGAGGAGAGAGACATGGTCGGAGACGAAGGCTTGAAGTGGGACAGAAGCGAGATGCAGGATCGGCGGTCGAAAGAGCAAGGCATTACGGCTGGCTCTCCTTCGACGCATGAAGAAGACCGCACGATTCTTGTGTTCATGCTGAGGCGAGTTTGCCCACATATGGGACCAGCGCCAAAGCCTCATGTTGAGCCATCGGGGGAAAGACGGTGCCATTCTGCAAAGCAGAAGATCGACGTCAGTGAAAACGATCGACGAAGAGGTTGCATGGAGGTTGAGAGCGGCTCGGCGCCATTTTGGGGCGCGTCCTCCCGCACAGTGATGAAGCAGTTTTGGTGGCTTTCAAGTTCCTGAAATTCACTCCTGGACCCGAAGCTAATGCCAAAATAAAGGAGGCATTTGTCTTTGTTTTATCCTGCGACCATTGTCTGTATTTTAGTCTGTGTGGAGGCGCCTCAATTAGATTTAGATTCAGGTTACCTCACGTCTTGATTTTTTTCCATTATAACTTGATTTTCTGTTTAATAAATCATGATTTATTTAAGTTGCTGGTGTCCGTGTATCTATTGTGGGTTCGAGAGTAAAAACCCCTGTGCTGTGCTACCGTCCTGGTGAAGCGACTTGCTGTTTCTTTCCCGCACGTGCCATAATCTCTGAGAATATTGGCTGTAAGACTCCAAGGGAGAACTGTTTGGCCATCCGTCCACATAGGGGCAGACATACTGGATGCGACAATATATTTGGATCAACTGTTCCATCATTCATGATGGACACTCTAATTGTACAACATGAAATAAGGAGAGAAAAAATAATAGAGGTGTTGTAATTTCACCTCCTCATACTTTTCAGGATCTAATTGGATATGTCGCTAAATTATGAGGTAATCAATATATTTACTTGATGAATGGATTGCAAGTTCACAGAAAATTTTAATGATGAGACCAGAATAACTGCTGAGTTTCCATGAACAAAAAAGGTGTGAAAAGTATGTGATCATCAGAGCCTGAGTCTATATTGTGAGGTCTCATGATAGTTCTAACAATCCAGAAGCAGACCTGGCGAATACGTGTGTGTGGTGATAGTGGGTGTTTTATCTCCTGGTTTTGATTTGTTTGTTTATCTCTTCCTTTATTGTAATGAACTGTTGTCACATGGTTTGCAGATGAAGTTCAAGTAGTGAAGTTAGAAACTTTCCAAAACGACCTTCTTCACACTTCCCAAGATGCTTTGAGAAATGATCATGTAAAGCAGGAAGCATGTGATTCTCCACTCACGGAGACGAGGAAAGTTGCTCAGCTGCTCGTAGGTAAGCCGAGCTCTCTATAGATCACATCACATTGTGTTTCCTTGTTTAATTCATTGTTTCACGATGAAATAATTTTGTGTTTATACTCAAATGGCTTGTCTATGTGAACCAGATGGGGATATCTGTTTCATTTAAAATACCCTGAAAACATTCTGTACTTTGTATTTCTGGTCTTAACTGGATACATGAAGATAAATCATCAAAAGTCTGTATTTCCTCAATGCACATTGTGGAAATAACTTTGGAAATAACAAACCAATTGAGATTACTGGGACTCTTCAAGTTTTCAAGAAAAGTTTATGATAATCGAACCATGTGATGCGAGAAGCGGATTGAAGATTATTGCATCATGTCAAACAAGTCGATCACAACCATTTCAAGATCCTGCAACCTCGTTCAGCAGTGTTATGCTCACCAACACCGACTTTTGATGATTTCCTGTGTAAAGGAGTTCAGAGTTCAACAACTAAGTTAGTTACGTGACGATCTCAAACACAACACATCCACTATCTGCAGGTTCCTCATGTGTAATGTAAAGTATCAAGCCTGGACCTTTTCCTTTTATCATTTGAGATCGTCTGTCGGGTCGGAAGTGAAAATGAATGCCATTTATTGGATTATGTCCCTTATTCTCTGTGATCTTGTGGTTATGTTTTGAATTATTAGAAGTTGCTATCATTGTTGAGTTGTGCATCCCACCATTCAAGTTCCTGATCAGATTGATATCTTATGTCACGGTTTCTCACCATGATAGCATTCTTGATTCCATTCTCTTAACGATTACTGTTTCAACCTCACTATTTCTCTGTAAGACTATTCTTGCCATTCTACAGACAATCTAAAAGTTCTTTTGACAATTCTTCTCCCCACTGACAGGAAAAATAGTTATATCTCACACAGCAAATCTATGAAAGATCGGGAAATGTTCCGAAATCTGGAACATGACCTGGACTGGTTTCTGTTATGAGAGCATAGCCTAGTGCGACCAGTAGCTCTGATTTCACCAGCGTGTGTCACTTGTTATACAAAGAAGTATTACGTGCAGGCGCAGAGACGGGAGCCTTGTAACTGCTTCCTTTAATACAACGTGACTGCAAAAAACAAAATTAACAAACCACTCGACATTTGCCAAGCCACAATCACAATCCACAACAAAGAAAAGAACAATTCACATCACAAAAGAATGGCAACGTTACATCTGGAGAACCGTTATGAACGTCAAAATGCAGATATCACCCACTGACCAGAATATGATTAAAATGAGACAATAATCTCATGTCATTACTCACTTAACTATAATTTTGGAGGGGATGAAAACAAGAAAGGATGAATAAATATCGATCAGAAAAGATTGTCATGGCACAACAGGACCTCGCATGGTGGCACAGACCAAGCTCCAGCCGAACCTCCACCCAACTTGGTGATTTCCAACTTCTGCTCCACCCATCTTGGTACTTTCATTACACATGGCAGTGCGTGCAAAACAGCCATGCAAAAACAGCTGGTCTCCCAAGGAAGGTTTTGAATCGTGTTGATAAAATAATTCTGAAAACCATGACGTGACCTTTATTCCAGGTTAGGTCAGGTATGGAAGCATGTGCCGGAGCAGCACATCGCTGCGTCCACTTTCCGCCGGTACTCCAGGGGCCTCCGTCTGGCCATCCCTCAGGCAGATGCCTGGCCCATCCCACATCTCCTTGAGATGCCGATCAACCTGCTGCAACCACGAGGAACGTGGTCAGCCCATTGGCCTCCTCCACTGACGAGACTCCCTCGCTGAGAGAATCTGGTGAGCAGGATCAGCGTCAGGAAAACGAGCCACATGTCCATACAGCCGTAGCTGACGCTCACGGACTATGCAGGTAACAAATCTCATTTGAGTCTCTCTCAGCAACCGCTCGTTGAACACAAAGTTAGACCAGTAATAGCCAAGGATTCTCCGAAGAGTCCTGGTACCAAAGGAATTAACTCAGATCCCTGGTCAGAATTCAAGTCTCACATCTGTAGAGCAAGACTGGAAGCACCAAGGACTTGAAGATTCAGACTTTCGTCCTTCTACAGAGGTACCGGCAGCATCACACCCCATGATCCAGTGAATCCATGACTCCCCAGGCATGACCCAGACATCTATTGACCTCTGGCTCACAGCCAGCAGAGACACGAATATCACTGCCCAGGTAAGTGAATCTCTCCGTGACCTCAACATCCTCACCACAAACGGGTACAGACAAGATGGCAGCATCCAAGATGTCATTGAAAGCCTGGATCTTAGTTTTGACCCAGGAAACCCGTAATCCCAGTGGCTCCAACTCCTCATTCAGCCCCTCGAGGGGCTCCAAAAGGATATCCAGAGTCTCCACAAAAATGACTGCATCATCTGCGAAATCAAGGTAAGAGAGCTTGACATTTCCAAACGATGCACTGCAGCCTGATCTCTCTGACATCCTCCCCAGAATCCAGTCCATGCAAACACTGAAAAGTGTGGGGGCCTGTACAACACCCCTGACAAACTCCAGGAACAACTGGAAATGAGTTGGAGATGGCATCACCACATCTCACAGCACTCTCAGTACCAGAGTATAGTTCAGCCATCAGATTGATCAGTTTGGATGGCACTCCATGAAGAGTAAGAATCCTCCAGAGGGCATCCTGATTCACTAAATCAAACGCTTTACAGATATCGACATAGGCTGCAAGCAGCCCCTGCCGAAACCCTCGTCTGCGTTCGGTGAGGACCCGAAGGGCAAGGATATGGTCAATTATTGAACTTGAATTCCATAAGTCTTACAATTCCTGATAGCATATCGATGAGAAGTCAAATTTCCACGTGAGCATCGAAAGGCAGGAGCCTGTGCATTGGGCATTCTCGAACATGCCGAATCATCCCTGGGTCCTTTTTCATACTGCCATTTAACCCTTTTCAGAGCATTGTGGAGTAATGTTCTCCAGAGTGTGCTGGTACCCCTTTGTCCTTTGTCTCTTTTCTGGATATTGGAGAGGAAAAAGCTATGAAGGTTAACAGAACGTTGATCAAAGTATGTTAATCGCCATGGGAAGCAAGGAGAAGCAATGAGAAGCTGATGTTTCAGGCATTATCTCTTGGTCGGAGCAAACATCTGATTGCTATACATTGTCCAGAACGATGGAACAACCTTTGCGAAGGTAGTTTGTATGTGTTCAGTAACTGTTTGACTCATTTGGGCAGTTTCAAAATTCTTCAATTTTTGAATCCGAACTGAACCCTCTCCCTCTAGTGGAGGACAGAATTATATTCCATGTTTGATCAAATTTATGAATTCATTACCAATGTTCCTGTATTTTTCAAAATTTGTGTGAATTATTGTTGCTTTTTGTGACTTGTCTTTACAGAGAAACAAATGAAACTGAATTCTTGTTCCAACTGCTCCCAGTTGTTCAACGCACAAGTTTTCAATCATCACATGACACGGACTGTCACTCAAGAAACCGCCACATTTAGCAGCGTGTCATTTAAACATTGTCGAGATACCCTCAAGAATATCCAAGGAAGTGAGAGACCTCACAGGTGTTCTGTTTGTGACAAATCATTTGCAACGTTGTCACCTTTAAAACTACATCAAGTAAACCACCTGGTTGAGAAGCCATTCAAGTGCTCTGTGTGCAACAAGGCTTACATTTCCATCTCGGAAGTGAAAACTCATCAAAGAATGCACATGGGTGAGAAGCCATTCAAGTGTTTTACGTGCAACAAAGAGTATGCTCGTTCAACAGATTTGCACATTCATCGAAGAACACACACAGGTGAGAAGCCTTACAAGTGTTCTTTGTGTCCGAAAGCCTTTATTCAATCATCACATTTAAGCAGACATCAAATGGTACACACAGGTGAGAAACCACACAAGTGTTCTGTGTGCAGCAAGGCTTTCGCTTTTACTTCAGAAATGAAAATTCATCAAACAGTCCACACGAATGCCAAGCCGTTCAAGTGCTCTCAATGCAGCAAAGGGTATGCTCGCTCATCATATTTGTACATTCATCAAAGAACGCACACAGGAGAGAAGCCCTACAAGTGTTCATCGTGTGACAAATCATTTACCGCGTTATCACATTTAAAAGCACATCAAAGAGTGCACACACAAGAAAAGCCACACAAGTGTTCTGTGTGCAACAAGGCTTTCATTTTTATCTCAGATTTGAAAAAGCATCAAACAGTCCACACGGATGCCAAGCCGTTCAAGTGCTCTCTATGCAGCAAGGAGTATGCTCGCTCATCATATTTGCACATTCATCAAAGAACGCATACGGGAGAGAAGCCCTACAACTGTTCTTTGTGTGAAAAATCTTTTATCGCGTTATCATATTTAAAAGCACATCAAAGAGTGCACACAGGATGGAAGCCACACAAGTGTTCTGTGTGCAGCAAGGCTTTCAGTTTTATTTCAGATTTGAAAAAGCATCAAAGAATACACACAGGAGAGAAGCCCTATAAGTGTTCTGTGTGCAGCAAGGCATTTGCTTATTCATCATATTTTTCTCAACATAAAAAAATACACACAGGATCCCAAATTTGGAGAAGAAAGGGAAACATCAAAAGGAAATGTCCCCAGTGATAATAGATGAGGAAAAAGAAAAATTAGAAAGCAACTCACAACAATAACAAATTTCAAAATCCCTGGCTCACATGGGATTCCAAACTTCTGGCGAAAGTAACTGGACTCTTTCCCCAATCACTATGCTCGAGCATTTAACTAACTTATCCATGGGGAAAAGGCAGTGAACGAATGGCTCTCAGAAGGTAACACATTCCTCATCCCAAAATCTGAAGAAACTCAACTAACTCGTAAATATAGATCAATAACATGTCTTCCAAAATTTAAACTTTCAACAGGAATCGTTGCAGAAATGTTCTACAATCACTTTATACAATAAGAACGTCTATGCAGAGAAAAAGTGATGTAAAAAAGGATGATACGGAACAATGAATCATCTATTACTGAACGAGGTCACACTCGAAAACTGCAAGCTCCGAAGCACCAAATTGTGCACACCCTGCAAAGACTATTTAAAAAGCTTTCGACAGTGCCCCACGTCCGTGGATGGTACAAAATCGATACCCAAATAATCAAACTGATTGACAAAGCAATGGAGCTCTGGAAATAAATATCACATTGATATAACAGTACGAGGAAGGAAAGATGGTAAGCGCATGTAAGTGGTTACCACTTTGTTTCAAAAATGTCAAAAAACGAAGTTTGTTCCATTGCCTTCTCACTACATTTTCCTGAAAGTGTAAGTCTGAGTTCAGAACAAAAAACCGTATAGCTTAAATATATATATATATATATATATATATATATATATATATATATATATATATATATATATATATATATATATATATATATATATATATATATATATAGATATATTATACCGAAATATGATACTTTGAAGAAGGGGTACCTATTCTGATGGTTTTGCGAGTTTTCAATGAAATTACCTAATTTTTATTTTTTGGCAAAATAAATGAAGGTCATAGTATGTAACTTATTCTAGCAACTAATCTAACAATCAAAATACCAATTTCTGGGATTATTAAGAAATAATACATTCCTATTTTTTTTATTACTGCTCTATTCAGTGACTGTCAGATGTTGAAAAGCACGAAAAGAGAGATTTATCGAACAAATTCTTGGACGTAAATTTTGAATTCAATCAATTCTGGGAGTAACAAAAACCTCTCTAAATTCTCCAAAACTGTTTTAACTGCCTTCTAAATTAATAAAATATTTTTTAAATACCTGGAAAAATATTGAAATTTTTTAAAAAGAAAATTAATTTTTTAATCAAATTCAAACAAGTGGTGCCAGGCACAACAAATCCTGCCCATTTAAGGCATAAAGTTATTTTGGGGATCAAATTTAAATTTGATACATCCTTAACCTGAATGTTGATTATAAGGAATATTTTAGTCTTAGTTTGAAGTCAATTAAACCATTTTTGACGAAGTTATGACCGTAAAATGATTTTGACCTTTCAAGGCCACGTAAGGTCAAAGGTCATGGTGTCAAATGAAAGCCAATAAAGGACTTGATATGTCTTCCATAGTAAACACGCATATTCCTAACCTTTTTTGATTTATAATGGAAAATTTGTAATTTTGACCGATGACCATGACCCCCAAAACTTCGGACCCTACCGATCTTCACAAATATGCATTTTCACTGTAGAGATGGGTAGGATTATAAGTGACAAATAGAATAAGGTTCACTATAAGCTTCGTTTGAAGTAAATCAGATCATTTTTGACGAAGTTACGAGCGAAAAACGATTTTGATCTTTTCGTGACCTTGACCTTTGATCCAATTGGATCCAAAAGTTTATGGGGTCGTCGAAGGTTCATTGCCCACGTGTGGATTAAATTTGATAGTGTTTGCTAAAGTCGTTTTGCCGTAAAGTTGCTAACAGACAGACAAACAAACAAACCGGACGATTAAAATATCCCGCTCCCTCCCTCCGGGGGGGTGGGATAAAAAGTGTGACGTGCAGTCAGACAAAAATGCAAAATTACTCTAAACCAAAGCCATGCACGTTTTCAATATTTTTTTATACTATTATATCTATATCACTGTGCCCCATTTGTGAATAAATTTTAGTGAAAATAATCTGATGCACAGAAGAATAAAAGCATTTTTTTTAAAACGTGACGTGCAGTCGGACATTTGGGTTGGAAAGTTCGGTCAAGCCGCTGTAATTAAGTATCCACCCGGATCATCTCAATTTTTTTAACATTGATTATTGGTGACAAGTTGAATAATTTAAGACACGTAAATACGAGTTATTGATAAACTAGTCATTTTGTTAGGGGATTTCATAGTCCCAGGCTCTAAAAGGGCAATAAAACAAGAAAAAAAAATATGCCAGAATGTACATACTCTATATCATGCGAATCCACCACTGACCGACACAAATGCTGATTTTCTCAGACGGTGGGTGACAACCTTTTGATTAGATGAGAAATTTCATATAGAATGTTTTATATGTTGTATTTTTGCATGGTCTAATATATGTCATATTTTCAGGTGAAACAAGAAAAAAGGCCAATACTGGGCATGTATATTCAATAAAAATCCTGTAGATTCAGTAATATACATCATAGACCCATGAACCTATATATTTTAAGGTCCTATGGAACACTGTCTGTGCAATGAACCAAATTTCATGAGCAGTAGTAGTCTTTGTGACTTTCAAAAATGCCACTTAAGTCAGGGTATGCCCTAAAATAGGGGTGGTAACCACTTGCATGCGCTTCGCCAAGATTGAAATACCAGAAGTGAAGATGCAACATGGGATCTTCCAGGGTTACAGCCTTTCCCCATTCCTGTTTTTCTGGCTCCAGACACACTGAATAACCTTGTTTATGAGCAAGGACATGTATACACCCAAACATCAAACAGAATAATGTCCAACGGATCAGGAGAGGTGATGCATCTGCTGTATATGGATGATTGAGAACTTCTCACCGAACAATGGCAGAACGATTGTTAATTTTTTTAGTATACATTGTCGAGGCTCGTATGAGAGTGAACACAACACACAGCAAGGGGGGCATGAGACAAGAGGGGTGGGAGAGGGAAGGACAAAACGGTGGGGAACAGAGACATTAGGAGATCTGTGGAAGGGAGAGGGATGGGGCGGGGAACACGAGGTATACAATATGGACACTACATGGACTTTCAGGAAGGAAAGCAGGGAATATGAAGGAGATGGTTTTGAGGTGGATTAACGGGGGGAGAAAAGATCGAGGTTTTGGATGGGGGTAGATCAGAGGTGGTGGTGAACAGCTGTTTTGAAGGCCTGGAGGGAAGAATGGGATTGAAGAGAGTGTGGGAGTTTATTCCAAAGGTGAGAAAAAAGAGGAATGAAAGGGTGAAGGTGAGCTGTGATTCATGATTTTGGAAGTTTTACCAGAAGGGGGTTGCTGGCGGACCTTGAGCGCCCTGCGGAAATATGGGGGGGACATATCACAGACGCAGCAAAGGGGGGGGGGGAGACCGGAGAGGAGACTGTAGAATACAGAAAAACCACCGACCTGGCTGTGGGGAGAGAGTGAGAGACCCAAAGACTCAGCTTCACCGCTGGAGATACCAATGATCCTAAATGCCTTGGTTTCCACAGCGTGAAACGGAGAAAGGTGAGAGGCAGGAGCACTAGTGAGAGGCAGGTAGAGCAGTACTCCATCAAGCTATGGACGAAAGCTTTGTACGTGGCCAGGAGCTCAGGTGTGCCACCGAAGGACTTTGCACGACTGAGGATTTCCAGTCGGCGACTGGTTTTGGAGGCCAGGTTGGAAATGTCAAAATAAAACTAATAAAATGGAACTCTGACAATATTCAAGTGGAATTTTGTCTTGATAAATGCACCAAGTGCACATTTGTAAGAGGTAAACCAACAAAATTAAGTGAGATAAATATCGACCAAAGAACAATAATACAGGAGCTGGCAGATAAATCGTCACAGAGGTACATTGTTGTCGAAGAGGGCCACCAAATATGTCACTAACAAATGTGCAAAACAATTGCTAAAGTATACTTGTGTGGAATGAGGCTGATCCTGAAAACACACCACTCCACGAGAACCTAAATAAAAGCCATAAACCAATTTGTAGTACAAATATTCCAATACAGTTGTGGAATCCTAAACTGGCCAGAATCAGAAACAATAAGCTACAGTCATACGTTGTTATTCCTTCTGGCTCCGGCTGAGAATGTACATGCCAAGACGAAAAGGAGGTGGTGGCCTGATGGAGCTCAACAAAGTCCACAGAACAAGTGTATGATTGGCTGAGTACCTGAAAATCTCAAGAGACTTTTGAATCCAATTTGTGGACAAACATGAACAACAAGCAAGAAAAGGAATCTCTCACTCACCTTGCAAATGATTTCTCAGAACAGGTGCCAACAGAAGATGCCACACGTGAAATCGAAACCGATGAATAGAGCCCCAACAATTGCAAAGAAGACGAAAGAAAAATAAAACTAGAAGGGAAGACTTCGACGGCACCAGATATGCCTCTGCCCACATTATTACATCATTATACATACTTGTGTCAAGTTTGATTAAAATCTCTGAACCCAGATTCAAAATATTAAATAATTCTGGCTGCCAGACCATGCGTCCGATCAGGTTAAAATGAAAAACATATATTCCCCATGACTGAGATCATCATTGTGACGTTTCACTTCGATTGATGAAGCGGTTCAAGAGAAATAATCTTTTTTTAGATTTCCGTTTAATCCAAAATGGCTGCCAGGCCATGTGCCCAATCAATTATTCATGAACACCTTAGTATCCCCAAGGCTTGGGGAAGAATTGGGTGAAGTTTCCCCTCGCTCTGTCAAGCCGTCCTGGAGAAGATTTTTAAAGGTTTATTCTTCAAAAAAATCAGCTGCCAAACCATGTGACCTATCGTGTCATAGGTGGAGAACTTTTTGTTCCTCGTGGATCAGTGGTCACACTTGTAAAGTTTCACCTCGACCTGTTCAGCTGTTTCAGAGAAGAAGATTTTTGAAGGCTTTCATGTTTAAAAGTGGTCACATGTGACCTGCCCTTCCCAACAAACATGAACATAAATACCTGATGAAACTCGCAAATGGAGATTACAAGCAACAAGAGAAGATTGATTTGGGCATTTAACTTGTGATACGTGTGCTGGTTAGGAAAATCAGAAAAAAAAAACTGTCCAAAGAAAGTAAAATTGCTGTTTCTGTTGGCCTGGGAATATGCCAGATAAATGTATGAATATGAAACTGTAAACACAAGGGAGTGTGTATTTAGAAAACACTGCCGAGATAAATACATGTTGGTAGACAAACTCTCACATGTACGACTGTCCCAAAAGACAGCCTTTCAAAGAGAAGACAGACATCAGCAGCAGACTCTGGTGGAACTGCGCAGCTGATAGAAAATGAAGTCAGCCCCATAAGAAGAGCTTGGATTCACAGGCCTTTTTAAGGAGCAGAAGGTCATGTGTTCCCAACCATGATAGCAGAAGGTAGTGATGCTGTGGAATAAGATGCAGTCACTCCACGGCTCGATACTGAAAGCATAACAGAGGTGCCGGATTGCATTGGACAATGGTGCAGATCAACCCACGGAAAGAGAACAGTTACAGTCAGTTAAACTAGACCGGATGACACAAGCCCAAATAGAGAAGACAGAGGTAAAGGTGAAAACTGTGGGGTTAGAGAAAGGGAGGGCAGGTGAGCGGAGATGAGGAGGAAAACGAGGATAGCTTTAAGCAGGAATTTTCCTGGGTTTTTGGTGTAATGATGGGATCACCACTTGATATGATTCTTGCCAACAATCTTTGCCGGTTTCCATGGGAAGTGTACGTTTCAGGATTTATCGACTGAAGTCGTACCCCGTGTTTATTTTCCTTTGCAATGTTCAACTCCGCTGCTGCGGATAAGGACTTCCTTTCACACGTCAGTGCCAAATTGGCAACATCATCAGAAAGACACGAGTCATTTGCACAAATATTCACGAATGTTAAAAGCTGTTTTGTAGCTTCCTTGTGGCCAAGCAGAAGTCTGCACAACTCTGACATGAACGGTGTGTTTCTCCTTAAACTCTTTACTAGTAACATGTTTTAACTGAAGACATTTATGCTGTGTGACTGTTTGTGAAACCTGGCAACTCAGAGTAATTATTACTCTTATATTTAATTTGTCCGACACCAAAACAATTATAATTTACATTCTCAGGGTCAACATGTGTGAGTATAACACTGGGTTATTTGAACACCTTTATTGTTTTCAAAAAAACCTGTTTTTCATGTTTTTGACGATGTTTATAAATATTTTATTGCAGTTTTCCACCTCGTTTCCGATTTTCTGTGCCTCCTTGATAAGGTGCCAATCTATCTCCAAAGGTTGGTGATTCCACAATGTTTGGTTGTATTTTCTCAAACTTGGTAAAGTGAGGTTCAAGTGAGTGGAGTAACCTCTCTCACTCAATCTGTTTGTTTATTATTCCACAGTTCAGACATTCTTATTGAAATATCTGTGACATGGTAGAAATCTGTGACATCACATGTGCCCTGAAGGACGTCACATGGATGAATTTGTAACTCCTTGTGAATTTCAGTATTCCTGATCTCTTTGCTGATTTATCATCGTGAAGAATGGTAGAACACTATTATTCTTCAAAATACATTTGGTGAACCCTTATTCGAGAACCATCTTGTCTCACACACTTGAGGAAATCTTTATTGGACATGTTGTTGCGTTTGAGCCTGTGTAGTAACTGCTGAAATCTATCTGTTTGGGTTCTTCCCAACATCTTTGTTCTTTGTTCCTTTCCCATTTCTTTCTAATTTTTTCACGATTCTCTTAATTCATTCGAATTCTTGCTTTTTTTCTCTTTTACTCTCCATTTCTCTCTTTCGTCATCTATCTTTCTAAGGAGAAGTGAATTCTTGCAGAATTTTTTCTGTAAGGCCCACTTGGCTGCACCTGGATGGGTTTGAGGGTCGTGGAGTAGTGGATGAAACCCAAATTCTATCCACGTTCTTCCTGATGACTCCATCTTTCCTCTTTACTTCTTTGGGTTTTGGTCTTCTGTTTCATTTTGAATTTTTTTTTTTACTGTTTGAATTGCTTGCGGAAATGCCTTGGGAACAACCTGGATCTCGAACCTTTCCTCTGTGTTTGAAATACATATCAAGGTATAAGTAAATGTCATGATAGCATCGCATACCTGTTCAGGTTTCAGGATATTTATCTGTTGCCTGAACTGCTGCCAAAGCTAACCTGAGCAGAACATGGGGAACTGACAAGATAATCGGGAAGAACACCAAAGGTAACCCACTATTTCCAAATGTAAGATGTCATTGTGTGCCTGAAAAATGAATTGGGAGAATTACAAATAAAAATCAAAACTGTAGTTAGAAATATGGAAGACACTGATGATGAAAATTGCTCTCACTGGGTTTGTATCTACAAGAACATTTTTTCCAACACATCACTCGCTCTTCTATGGGACGGACTTTTTAAAAGGACATTATTTTAACAGTTCTGGGCTTCATCCACCTTTTGAAATTATGAAATTCTTTGATACAGATGTTTACCAGACAATTACGTGCCCACGTTCTCTGTATACTTGTTAGAGGTTGCGCTCTGGTTGATCGGTGGTTCGAACCCCGGCCGAGTTATACAAAAGGCTCTACAATGGTACGTGCTGCTTCCTTGCTGGACACTCAGCATTTAAAAGGATACAGCATGGATAATCAACCATAGGGAATGGTCATAATAGCACAGGCTTTGATGGGCGTAATTGGGTTCCTGCATCAAAAGTTCCTTAAAAGGGAACTCTTATTGTTATGAAAGGAGAGTCTTAAGCCGCTGTCGCACCTTGACGTTTTAGTCAGCGTATGGCAACGTATCAAAATGTATGTAAAACGCTGGCTTACGTTGAACTTTTGATGTTTTTTTTTTTAAAGTGTTTGGCGTATTCATAACGAGTTGGACGTATGCATAACATATTAGTAACATACACAGAACGTTTCGATAACATATAGATAACTTATACCAACGAATGCTTAGCGTGTTGTTGGCGTTCACAACCTATGCCCAACGATAGTCTAACGTATGCATAGCGCGTGGCAGCGTATCGCCGACGATCACGAGGCGTAGCCTATTAAAAGGCTACCGCTCGACGATTCAAATCATAACCACACTAGACACCGAAGTGTCAACATCACCGTCATGCCCTGTCACACCTTGACGTTTTAGCCAGCGTATGCCGACGTATGAAAAATTTGCCGAATACGTTATGGGTAAGTTTTGTATACGTTAAGAGCATGCTGGCATACGTCGTAGTACGCCGAGCACGTCGACAAAATTTTTCGACGTATGCCAGCGTATGACTCACACGTTCCGCATGCACTGGCCATAAGTTGTAGGCACGTTATGCGATCGTTGACACACGTCGACACAGGTTACTTGAAAGTTACTCATAAGTCGAAACATGTCGAGGTAATGTTTAGCGTACCCAAAACTTATTTCTAACCAATGAGTAACGTGCTTTGAACCTATGAGTAACGTGCTTTGAACCTTTGAGTAACGTATCTCCAACGCATATTGACGTATTTGACGTCTTCCGGATGACCACAGAACTTACTGAATGTGTTTCTAACTTGCAGCTACCATATAATGGCGTATTGGCAGCGTTTAGGGGAATTGGTATATACAAATGGGGTTCGCACAGGAGGAACCCGTCAGTGTTCCAGACTCCATGGTTTTTTTTTTCTTCTTCGGCATGACGGTGATGTTGACACTTCGATTTCGAGTGCGGTTATGATTTAAATAGTTGAGCAGCAGTCTTTTAATTATATTATATTATAACCGCAATAGAAATCGAAGTGTCAACATCACCGTCATGCCGAAGAAAAAAACAAGCAGTCATAGACTGGTACTTACGAAATCGTCAACTTGACCTCTGACCTTGTCTAATAAAAGCTGTGTCTCGAGAAGGTAGCGACGCAAACCAGAAGTTTCTACGATGATTCTGTAACAAACCATCAAAAATCGAATGTTTTGGATGTTTGACCTCACTGTGACCTTGACCTTTGACCGATTTTGACCAAAATATAATAAGCACTAGCCATCACCCTCCTGAATCACGTGGTGTAATTTGACATTGGTAGCTTCTTCCATTCTCGAGTTATCATTTTTTGGATGTTTAACCTCACTGTGACCTTGACCTTTGACCGATTTTGACCAAAATCTAATCAGCACTAGCCATCATCCTCCTGAATCACGTGGTGTAATTTGACATTGGTAGCTTCTTCCGTTCCCGAGTTATCTTGCCTACAAACAAACAAACAAACAAACAGAAACGGAAGGCATCAATATACTTCCGAAATCTTTAGATTTCGTAAGTAAAAAAGAAAAAAGCCATGGAGTCTGGAACACTGACGGGTTCCTCCTGTGAAGCCCATTTTTATATACCAATTCCCCGAAACGCTGCCAATACGCCATTATACGGTAGCTGTAAGTTGGAAACACGTTCAGTAAGTTCTGTGGTCGTCCGGAAGACGTCAATCAAATACGTCTACATACGTCAATGTGCGTTGGAGATACGTTACTCATAGGTTCAAAGCACGTTACTCATAGGTTAGAAATAAGTTTCGGGTACGCTAAACATTAGGCCAAAAAAAAAAATGTTGCATTGGCGTAACGGGTCACTGAAAAATAGGGTAGGTCGGTCGGGATCTTTTTTTTTTTTTTTTTTCCTAATAAATCCCTCCCAAAATCTCCCCCGGCTCGAGTACCACCTTTTTTGTCGGCGGGTTCTGTCCGAAACACTTCCGGGTTTTTGCGATCGCGATCGCAATCAACAAGATACTTGAAAACGATAGCAAAACAACAAAAATAGCAATAAAATAGGGTCGGCAAAATTTTTCGATAGCAAAAAAACAAAAAAAAAAACGTAGGGTCGGCGGAATTTTTAGGGTCGGGCGGGTTACGCCAATGCAACATTTTTTTTTTTTTGGCCTTACCTCGACATGTTTCGACTTATGACTAACTTACAAGTAACGTGTGTCAACGATCGCATAACGTGCCTACAACTTATGGCCAGTGTATGCGGAACGTGTGAGTCATACGCTGGCATACGTCGAAAAATTTTGAGCATGTTAAAATTTGTCGACGAGCTCGGCGTACTACGACGTATGCCAGCGTGCTTCAGCGTGCTCTTAACGTATACAAAACTTACCCATAACGTATTCGACGTGTGCCAGCGTTTTAGACAAATTTTTCATACGTCGGCATACGCTGGCTAAATCGTCAAGGTGTGACAGCGGCTTTAACGAGGTGTGTTGCAATTTTGTTGAGTGTTTTTAACATTAAAAAGAGGCTCGGCTGGCTAAACAGTTCCATACTGTCTACCTATTAAAGGGGAACCCAAACAATTTTTTCTTTTTTTCAAAAAAACATTGAAAATCATTAATCACACTCTAATCTGAAAAGAAAAAAAATGTTTTTTTTTTTTTTGGCCAATAACCAAGTGTCAAGAAGCCCGAAAGTGTCAATTTTCGATTTTTCCAATGATGTCATACCAATGAGTCCACTTTGATCCAAATGGCGGCTTACACAGAGAAAGTTTATTTCGAGCTCGGATTCTCAAATTGATTCCACCGTCTTTAGCAACTCTGAAGGTTCTCAGAATGTTGAAACTGATCATTGAGGTTTTGAAGAAACTATTGGAGACAAAATTAGTAATGGAAATGCTTGTGGGGGAATTGTGGAGCCGTATCAGTTCGATCTTTATGTGAGCAATTCAGACGAAGATGGCGGTGTTGGTGAAGATGAAAACGCCAGTCACATATTCACTACAGCTCGGTAGGTTTTGTTTTTTTTCCGTTCAATTCATAGCTTATAAGGGAGGGATTTTGTATTAATTGATAAATCAGTTATATTACTCGAGCAGAAATACCCGTTATCACCTGACAGCAAACACCGCCCAGGCACACTCGGATACTGCGTACAAAATGAACGACGAATGCTTTGTCCCACCATCACAGGCTGTCCAGGTGTCTTGTATATTATGGGATCATCTCGTGACGTACTTTCACTGAATGCCATTTGTGTCTGTGGTCATGCCATGTCCAGGATGTGGTGCTATTGTGCTGTATTCCTGTTGTGGTTCTGTGTCCTTGCTGTGGTGCTGTGCTGTGTCGTGTCGATTCGTGCTGTGGTGCTATGTCGCGCCATATTTGGGCTGTGACCATACAATGCCATGCCATGTCGATGTCCTGCTTCAATGGAGGGGGGAGAGGGGATGTGGATGGTTATGGTTATTGTAACCACAAGATTTTTCACCATCTCTGTTGTTTCATAGCAATGCTCTAAAAAAATGTTCTCAGCACAAAAGCATACATTTTGTAGGCCTGATCCACACTCGGGTATTTCGGACAAAATTGGGGACTTTCGGCTATTGGTGTGACATGAAACCATCTCGGTTTGTATTAGTACAACCAATAAGGATGATTCGACTCGGCATATTTGTGGAAAAGCGAAAATTATTTGCCCTTCGAGTTAAATTGTACCGTGATGTAACCCGTAGACAGTACGAATATGGCGGTCAACACCTGGGCGTGACATCAAAGCTAATCACCAATTCGGATTCACACCAGGAGTGTGTTCCATTAGCAAGCGGCTTGCTTACTGTTTGCCAAGCGGTTTCCTTGATTCAAACTCTCAAGCAAGTACTCCAATGGAACTTAACAATATGGCGGTCTCCACGGAAACAATGCTATCGCGGTACTTGAACAAATGCTATCTGGGCCGTTGTTTTCAGCTTTACTTTCAGATCCTCTTGTGACAACTTCCCAAACATTTGTTGTGTTAGCAGGGCCAACAGAGTACAGGAAGAGGGAAAAAGATAAACAAATGGGGAGTCAGAAGGGGGAGACCCCTGCCAAGCTTATCTTTGGACCCACGGAGGGGGGTGGAAGGGTTTTACATGCTTGTCGATGTTGAACAATTAGGATGAAAAATATAAATTACAATAAAATAATGAAATGCACATTTCAATAATACAAGTATACCTCACAGGGGTGTGCTTCTGAACACTTCCTTTGATATGGTATCATTTTGAATTTGACTATGGTGGCCATTTTTGTTAACATAACAAAACACCTCTCTCAATCACTTGCTGAGTTGCTTGCAAAGTGGTTTATATGGAATGACTGGCTTGGAAAACGATAGCAAGCTGCTTGCTAACGGAATGGACCACTTGCTAAGAAGCATACAAAGAGGTTGACACGGAACGATTAGCTTGACAAGCGCTAGCAAACTGAACACACCCCAGGTCACTCTACCTGACTACCTTGGACATGTTTCTGCTCTCTCAACAATGAATGGAGGTCCTCAATGTTAGACATTAGATCAGGGCCCTCTCTCTCGATATCCAGTGGTCGGACACCCCATCTTGCTCTCCATGCTGTCTGTGTACAGCATTCAAGGATAACTCCACTCTTGGGTTACTGACTTCCCCTACTCTCATAACCTTCATGCGACTCTCAAAGGAAATCCTTTCATCTTCTGTCCCTGTTAAGGCTGGAGTACCACAAGGTCGTCTAAACATGGCAAAAACAAACAAACAAAAAAAATATTCACAGTTTTCGGCGACCTTGTCCTTTTGACCTCAAAAACAATATGCTTCAGTCACCCAATATGTAAACCCCGCTCAAATTTCAAGTCAATTGGATGAAAATTGACGATTTTATGCACCGTTTACCTCTTGATCTTAAAAAAAAACAATCAGTTTTACCTTTTGATTGGTGAACCAATTCAGTGACCCAATATGCAAATTCTTTAAATTTCAGGTCATTGGATGAAAATAGACTTTTTTGCGCTGCTGACCTTTGACCTTTTGCAAAAATTATTAATTTGCCTTCTCCATATTCTCATAATGAAGCTTTGTTGAACATTTGATGACAAAAGCTCAAATGGTTAAAAAAAAGAAGTTATGGCCCGGACAGACACACGCACACACAGAAGTGATTGCAAAACCCCGTCTCCCGCTGTGTGGGGGACGGCTGCCTGGAATGGTAGTTGGTGGAACGCATACCTCTGCCAGGTTGAACAGTTTATACGGTTTGTATCCCACTGATGGACCGGACCCTAGACCCAGACCTTAACCAAAATCGAATCGGCTTGTTATTGTCACCTAACCAACTAATCCACCAAGTTTTGTCATAACTCGTCCACAACTTTTTGAGATATCGTGCTGACAGACAGACAGACAAACAGAGAGGGGTGAAACATGATCTCCGTCCACCTTCGATGGCCAAGGTAATTACAAACACCAGAACACAGTTCTTCGAGGCATCACATCGGGTGATATCGTTTGTGTCTGAGAAATCAGACGGGGAGAGGGGAGGGGGCAAGGTGAGCCACAATCACCTGACAGGGCATTACGATGTCCTTGAAAACCTCCTACCAGTACCAGGAGATGTGCTGGCTGAGCACAGATTCACTGTTGAGGACAGTGTTGGATTTCGTTGTGCACTCTGACTCAATACCACCTTTCTGCCTTGGAGGTGCGCCATACACGCACAATCGCTTGTGTACGTATTGGTGTTGAGAGAGGTATTGGGCTTGGGAGGAGGAAATTCTGTTTCCTGTCCTTGGCACCGTGTCGATTGAATTGCTCACTGGAAGATGCGGACAACAAGATGCTTCAATTGCCAGAACAGCTAGAGTGTGCTATGCCCTGAAAAAAATTATCATATTCAGTAGTCCCATGGAAAACTCTGTTCTGACCATAAATTTTCTCCATGTGAAAAGGTCATACATCACCAATAGGGAAAGGATTGTACAATCACAGACAAAATTGGCGACACATTAGTGTGTGTCATTGCTCGTGCCCACGAAATGAAAAATGTGGTTAAACAGTTGGTTCGTGTCCGTCCATCCTGTCTGTCTGTCGATCTGTCATCAGTTTATGACTGAGGAACAACTTATTTAAATTGAATGTTATATTTTGAGCACGAATCGGAACATGAATAGGAAGACGAGTCTATCGTTTTACTGTACCCAAGAGCCTGGTGTTGGCTGAGCAGTTAAGGTGGTGACTTAGGATCCAAGGGTCCTGAGTTCGAGCCCCGTTTTCCATTGAATTAACACCATTGGGTTGACTCGGCCTGTCATCCTTCCGAGGTTGTTTAAATGAGCACCAGTATACTGGTAATGGGGGCACTGCATCAGCGGCATAGCCACACCCCAAACCAATGATGCAGCCAGCATCCAAGAAGGCAGCACACGATGGGAACTCTGAATTTGTCCTGATCACACATGCACAGAGAGGACTAAGAGAATTTTTAAGCGGTGTCAACACTTCAATGTTTGATATGTTTTATTTGGATCTTGTGTTGATAAGTTGGTTGTGGTGTTGATGTGTTGCAGGCATGATTGGCTGAACGGCCTCCACCTGTGTCTAATTTCCTTGTGTTTCCTTCTGAACTTGTTCAATAGGGTGACGTAATAGATACTGGGGAAAATGGCGGAAAAATAAATTGCTTTCGTAATACTTCCACGAACGAGGCAATATATCAATATGTCGCATTAGAAGGCATGGCATGTGTATCGTGGTGAAGATGAGGCCGTCATAATGGCTGTGTACAACACTGATTCACGCTGCGGTCTATTGTTAGGGTTAGGGTTAGTTATTGTCCTATTGTTATCAATAAAGCCTTCATCTCTTATGTTGTGACTCAACACCCCCCCCCTCCCCCTCAGATTTGTGCAGGGTGTGCCAGCAACCCAATAATTCTGAAGTTCCCAAAATCCAGAATTCAACTCACCTCCACTCATTCGTTTCCTTTTCCATGTCTGTGGAACCAACTTCCACATTCTCTAAAATTCCATTCTTCCCTCCAAGTTTGCAAGACAGCCATTCGCCACCAGCTCAGATCATCCCCCATTCAAAACCGTAATTTTCTACCGCCGTTAATTCTTCCGAAGCACCTGTCTTTCCAAACTTTCAGTGTTTCCTTCCTGAGAGTTTACTTACGTATCCATCCTCATTATTCCCCACATCCCTTATTTCTCCAAGTCTTCCTCTCCTTTGTCCCACAACCTTGCTGTTAGCGCCCCCCCTCTCTTTTTATACTGTTCCTTTTGTTCTGTTGTTTCCTGTTCTATCCTATCTTCTATTGTAAGCAGCACAAGGCTGCAGGGTAGTATCATTGGCTGAGGTCATGGTTGTGCCGCTGATGGCCCTTTGTAGGTTCGGACATGAATTATGTCTTGTATTTTGCGAACAAATATATATATATATTTTTACCTCGGATATGGTATTTCACATGGTGGCTTTGTCCGATCAGGATTGTTTGTCTTAGGCCGTGGGACGAGCGCTCGAAAACGGCTTGGTTTTCGAGCTTCGTTCACTATGTGGGACTACGAGATACACAGTTCAAAATTGTGCTAAAAATCCGTATTATAACAATCGAATTGTTCTTTTTGAAAAAAGTTGCACATGATGGAGAAATCTACGAACAAACGACAGACTTACTGCGCCAGAAAGAGTGACAGCACTATGTACAAACTGGCAGCGTTTGGTGAGACACGACACACATGCGTGCACCGAGTACGGTGTGGATCTGTGCATAGGCACCACACACGTGCGTGCAGGCGCATACAACCGTCTGCGTTGCCGATTTAATGCGTGTCTAAAGATTATTAGTACTCGCAGAACACTCCCAATCCCGCAGACACAATTGTCTGACAAAATAAGATAAGGGACGGATTTTTGATTGGACAGATTTCATCAGTGGATAGATAGATGAATAAAAATATATTCTCGCGCATTTGTATTACTTTTAATGCTATATTTAAAATCTTGTTTGGTGCTTTTGACAGAAGTGCATCTTTGTAAAGGGCCATGAAATCATTGACAATGTAAAAAAAAAAATTGTCAATAGATTATGTTTCATGTGATTGGGATAGACTATTTCTAAACATATCAAGCATTTTGAAGCGAATTTGGTCTTATCTAGCAAATCAATTCTGACTTCTGGCTCCCTACAAAACATGTATCTCAGTGTAATATTAAGTCTTCAAATTTACACTTCATCAAACGTTTACTCAAATATATTGATCATGCAATCACACACATATCTCATACACCTGTTTTAACCATCACCCCCATCCACAGGTGGAGATCCGGTGGGGGGGTATATCTTCCACTTTTTGATGCTATATCGATACTAAAATTATATCAAATGTTGCTATCGATAGTATGAAACTGTACATATGAAATATGGACATTTGTGTTGGAAAACAAATATGGCTACTACCACCCCCACCCCCCCCCTCCTTAGCTGAGCAAGATTTTAGTTGTGGGTATCGATAGTCAAGTTGAATATCAATTATCTTTTCCCTCACTCGTGACAACAAATCTACGCCACTGCCCCACCAATCCTATACTAGTAAAAGGTGTGTCCATCGCATTTGCTTCTGCTATATTTGCTTTCATGACATTCACTTCATCACCAACAACTGACATACTACATTTTTTGCACAAATACAAATTCAACCACTCTCTTCATCGTAATCAGATCAATAGCAATGAAATATGAATTTCTGTTTGTTGAATGTTTATTGCACGATTCTGACAATACTCCACATAATGTATGAAAACACACACAAGCTTTAGATAGTACAAAGCTGCTTGGTTATATACACAGTACCCAGGTAATTAATTTAGCTCTTTCAGTTCTCTGAGGACCTTGTACCGTTTCATGTACAAACATCATTTACAGGTGTGTGAATATTTACAATATACTTTTCGAAGTATGCGAGTTAATTTCCCTTCTGCCCTCCTAACAACTGCAATTTGATGTACTGTTATCATATATTATATATCATTACAACCATAACCAGCAAATCCAGCTATTAACTTGACAGAATACCAAAGTGTTTAAAAGAAAAGGCCAAACCATTACTAAGCCTTGTCATACTAAAATGAAACTATACAGCTTCCAGAATGGTCAATTACTAGATGAAACATACGTCATGAGTATGTTTAATATTACTTTAAATTCTGAAATAAAAATATTCTTGACCAAGGATGACATCATAGCATCAGTAATTTGAATTGTCTGGAATTTGATTTCCATCACAATACATTCTCAAAAAGAAGTAAACCTGTTGAATAGTGCACATATTTTGCCCCTTTAACCTGCTCTCAAGTTTTGCATGTTTTGGTCCTCCTTCGTCATCAGCCTCTTCCATTGTTACTTTCAACAAGATTATCAAAATTGTTTACAGGAGGTGTGATAATTCTATAAAAAAATAATGTGGGGTAAAATGAATGGTGGACTGCGCTCTTCTGCATTAAGAAATAGGTCGAGCTGTAATTTATATACATGTTGTAAATATGCCACAGCTAAAACCATGGAATACATTCAATGGGCAGTTTGGCCATTGAATGTATACATTCAACAGTTATCTACATTCAATACAATATATACATGCCAATTGCCAATTACCCGAACCTTAAACCAGTAGGTGGGGCTTATCTCACATTTATTTATGCCTTCAACTCCTCATTTATGCACAAAAAAGACAAATTGTGTCTGTCATGTCTGTGTGTCAACTGATGACCTCAACCGCAAACACATAAATTAGCCTAACTTTAGATGTATGCATCACCACAAAAACCAGATCAGATCGTAACTGTGGGGTTTCATTATTTCCAGTAGGTTAATATTCGCCACGGAATGTTTTTGTTTACGATGACATGTATTTACTTACTTATGCAGTCATTTGCATCACCAGTGAATCTATTGTACATTGTGTAATCGTAGTTAAGTCAGGTGTGCAGCGCTATCCATTAAATAATTGTATTAGTTTATATACAAATGATTAATGTATGTATTATTTCTCGCACCCATTTGGGATCTTGTTGCCTCTCAACAACGTGAATTTCTTGGTGCACCAAGCAAAGTGCAGGTGGTCAAGAGTGTATTTATTATTGGTAATTTTACCAGAAATTAAGTACCATATATTTAAGTCATCAGAGCACCTCCTGTTAAAATTCCCTCGTGGAATCCTATGGAGGATCACCTACCAAGTACCAAGAGCAACAGATCTGCTGAGTTATCGTAGCGTCCTGATACTAGCTGCCAGTTTCTTACTATTGGTTTTATGCTGTGATGTTTTCTCTCGCATCAGTCGACATGTGGTACCAACGGAATATTGTCCACGCCCCAGCGGTGGAATGTTATTAGCTGTGGTCATCAGCTACGTACAAGCAGTGTCTACCACTGCGATCTTTTAGTTTTACAGGCAACAGCAGTCCAGTGCTTTTGCATTACATTTTGTTGACCGAAAACATCAGCCATTCACTGGCCAACTACCACGTTCCACTGCTGTTAATTTATATGGACAATACCAGTTACATCATCGATTTACTTTCGGTGTAGACGCCAACGAATTTTGGATCAACCCCTGTCCACTTACTAGCGATCAGCTGAAAACCACCAGGTTATTCACATTTTTCGAGTCAGCGTCCCAGAGTGTTTTAAATTTCAGCGAGTCGCAATAATACAACATTCAATAGAATGTTACCGCATTGTTAAACTGTGCATTGATAATTTGTAGTGTATAGCATACTTTACCCATACAACAAATTGTTTAGGCTGGCCTATAGCTATGCCAGAGTAGACCAGTATAAATTTGAGCCAATAATATTTTTTAATAACATTAAGTTTAGACTCTAGCCACACGATTCATGTCACATCCAAGTTAAAGCTTGGCTTTATTTCGCATCGTTGCCTTTATATAGATTAGAGGTACAGTGCTAAAGAATGTTTATAGGCAACTGGCAATACATGTACATACCTTCTTCTTGACTGGTAGATTGTTGAGCTCGAGATGCATGTCCTCTCTCCGCTAAACCAAGCTTCGAGACGTCAGTGAATCGTTGGTAGCACTCTCGATGGTAGCCAAAGTGCAACCTCAGATCGTCTGATAGATTCGGGTTCGTCTCCAGCTCTAAAGCTGACCAGATTTCAGTTGCTTTATTCGCATAAATGCCACATATATTCTTCCATCGCTCCGCACACTGCCTAAATTTGATCCAGGAGCTCAAGGAAAACTATGAAATCTTGGATTTTGGCAACGACCAGACGTGCATACAACACTCCATGTTGAACTTGCGGTCTGCATCTGTTTATGCACGCAAATTATACAGCGCACCAGCAGAACACACGTATAACCACCTCCTCCGTGCCGTATTTGTCCCCCCATACATACTCTGTATCAGCGCATATGATTGGTGAATCAGTGTATTCACATTTTTAGACCAATCGCGAATACCGTGAGAATGTCAACATATTGTTGCGGTATTCGCGCCCGCCGGCGTGCGAGCGGCCACGTAACTCGAATCGCGGCACGTCGCCCACCGGACGGATAATCCCGTCGTGACCCTCTCGGACTAACGCCGGGAACTAGTCACGGGTGGGCCTTTCGGCCTCACCACGATCGTGCCAATCGGCCCCCCGCGTGGGATAGGGTTGCTCGCCAAATTCGACCTACCTAAGTACCCACACGGAGGGTAGACCGGGCGATCGCACCTCGCCGCAGGTCGACTTCGGACACGGGCCACTTTAAGCGACCCGTTCCGTACTATCGGGATAACCGAGCGGTGTCATCGTCGGCCTCGACGGTTCCGATTAATTCTCGGGCGCATTTAGCCCACTACCAACCCTTTACGTGAAGTAAGATGGAGATTCAATGAAAGAAAAGACGAAGCGAAACGGGAAAAACAGTTCAACATAAGGCACATTTATTCCGCGGCAAACGTAAAGCACACATATACAATTATACACCAAAAGCAAATGTAAAAGAAGAAACACCACAATAATGCACTAAAAGCAAATGTAAAAGAGAAAAACACACAGCAGATCTACTACCGACTACCGAGCACACGGCAACACTTATACAGTTTTACTTCACAGACGGCGCCGACAACACATATACTCAAAGCAAAAGAAAAAGGGACCACCCTCCACTATGAGGGGGGCAGACGGGCCTGGGGCCGAGACCGCTTCGAGCCTACCCGTCTGGTGATGAGCCGCAAAATGGCGGTGGCGCCCCGACTCCGCGGGCCTCGCTGGCACTGCCTGGTATGGGGTGGGAACGGGGCCCCCTTCTCGCACTATCTCAGCGCGGGGGAAACAGGAGGGGGTTGTTGATGCTCGGGGGAATGAGGGTATCTCACTGGCTCGGGTCCCGCGACGAGCGTCTCCACCGCGACCTCGGTCGCGTTACCGGCTTCCCCTCTCCGCAGCTCCCCGACTCTGACACGAGCGCCCTCTCAACTGCCTTCGCCGCCGCCACCTCTCCAACTCTCCCACTCTCCACAGCTCCGTCCAACTGCTTTCTCCGACTCTTCTCTTCTCAACTCTCCTTGACTGACTCTTTCCAACTCAACCACTCCGACTCTTCCCAACTCAACTGCCTTTTTGGCGAGCGTACGCGGCCCTTTATAGCCCCCGTGGCTTCGCTCCTTCACCTTCGACCCTTTACCTCTGACTGGCTCCCCATTGGACAGAGGAAAAGTGGGCGTGAATGCTTTTTGATCCGCGAATCTGCATATAGCGATTATACTCCGACGCACCTGGAGGCGGGGCCAAATCGCCCCATGCTCAATGATAGGACGGAACAGAAGTGGGCGTGAATCGTTCTTGATCCGATTTCTTCGGAAAGGCTGGTGTTTTTGCACCCGCTGTTCGGTGCGCGCCCTGTACGAGTCCAGGATCGGTGTCCACAAGCGGCGCGGGAATGGCGGTGATGCGAGAGCGAGATGTGACGGCAAGGGTCGTGGCTGTTGTTGTGAAGCGGCGTTGCGGTTGGTGGTTGTTGTGTGATGGCTGTTGAGACGTGGTTGGTGGTGGTAGTAATGGTAGTAATGGCGGCTGGTCCAAAATAAAGATAGTAAAAGAAAAACGGCTATCTAGAAGGGTCGCAGACCGAATGAATGACATTTATTCCCTCTAAACAACGGGTTTGGGCCTAACTACACATATACTTACAGAGATATCTCACCTAAGGGACCTGAATGGTGGTTTGCGAATTTCATCAACCACAACACTACCCCCTCCCCTTTTTACAGACTCGTCCCGAGTTGTCAAATTTTCGTGTGCCATCATGTGTAGCTTTCCCCTAGTACATTTTACCTACGGATCCCTGAGTGCGACATTCATGGTATTCGTGTCCCCAAAATAAATAACCTGAGGGCTGAGTAACTACCTAAACAAACTCACTCACACGGACGACTTAAATAAAATTGCCGGCGCTAAGACAGATATGCCGGGGGCGCACTCATATGTACAGTACATCTTAACCTTAACTTACAAATTTTACACTAAACCATGGCCCAGGATCACTGAACTCTGCAAAAAGAAAGCAGTTAGCAGGGAGCCAGGCTGCTCGCATGCAGTCTCTGGCTCAAACAATGCAGGTGACAGGGAACGTGGCCGGCTGCTCACACGCAGTCCAAGGCCTTCCCTTTTTAAAATGAACCCAGTGAACCACAACGGTGCATGGGCTGCACAAACGCAGTCTCCGTGCCAGCTCAAGTGGCACACGCAATGAACACAACGAATGGATGGATGAATGGATGGACGCAAACACGGTGCACGGGCCGCCACTGCAGGCCCGTGTTGTATCTGCCAACAGGGCAGTTCTCGCAGCTTGCAAACTGTTGCTTTCTGATCCTGGCGCACATGGCAATGAACAGGGGGGGGGGGGGGCAAGCAAAAATTGAACGGGGCTGGTGAACAGGGGCAGTGGGCATGGCATGGCATGGCAAAGGCAGCAGGCAAACACAGCCTGCAGAAGAAGGCCGCTGCAGGCAAACACAGCCGGCAGATGAACTGGCCGGCACAGGCCTTGCAGAAAACAGCTGCAGACGATCCGGCCGGTACAGGCCTTGCAGCACAGCAGCTGTCGATGAAGTGGGCCGGCCTTTGCCTTGCAGCAACGCAGCCAGCAGATGAAGCTGGCCAGCCTTTGCCGTTCAGTGGAGGTTGGTGGAGGGAGTGCGGTGGTGCTGGCCACTCGGAAGGCGGGCTCAGACCTACTCTACGGTCTCCCTCCCAACCTATCGCCTTTGCCTGTCACTGTCTATACCCACTCCCTTAATTTGTCAAACCCCAATTTAGCCCCAACTTATTTTTTTGTTGTTACTTCCCCACTATAAATCGTCCCCTAACCCCCTGTACTGTCCTTGTTCGGCTAACCTATCCTGTTACCTAGCCTACTCCCAACCCCTACGTTCCCTTCCCGGAGGGGAATAAGGGAGAGCTAACGTCCTGTGTCGAGGCCCAACAAAGCCTCAGGATGGCCTCCCCAGAGTTCAGCGATCTATAACCAAAGTGGGTCCAGCGGCCCACAACGATAGCGAGGGGATGGATGGTGCGGAGGGGTACATCTCCTAATCTACCCTAACCATTTAACTGTTAAACTACCCCGGGGCTTTCAACAAGCGCCTCTCGCTTAAACTATTGGTTCTAACAACCCAGATTCCCGTCGCCTGTGTTGGTGTCCTCACAATTTCGGGCCTCGCCCCCCAATTTTCTCTCCGTGCCCTCACACGGTCTCATGGCTGGGACACGTGGCTCCCTTTGGCAGGCACGACCCTCTGCCGATTCTCCGATGATGGCACCCCCGGGCACTACACTGCCTCCGAGCCTACCAGCTCCCAAAACACCGGGGAGTGCCCCCCATGGCACCTCCCCTTAAACGCACACGTGGCAGGCTGGCTTCCCAGGCCCCTTTCCGAGGGTCACCCGTGCCCACAACACTGCCCACGTGGCTAATGGCGCCCCGGGCCCCCGCACCAAGCAGGCGCACCCGTGCCCACTACGCTGTGTGATGGCTGTTGAGACGTGGTTGGTGGTGGTAGTAATGGTAGTAATGGCGGCTGGTCCAAAATAAAGATAGTAAAAGAAAAACGGCTATCTAGAAGGGTCGCAGCCCGAATGAATGACATTTATTCCCTCTAAACAACGGGTTTGGGCCTAACTACACATATACTTACAGAGATATCTCACCTAAGGGACCTGAATGGTGGTTTGCGAATTTCGTCAACCACAACAATATTTTACGCCCTCTCCAAATGTTCCAGTTTTTTGATAATTTCTCACTAATGTGCAACTTTTAACCAAAAGAACAACCATATTCGGTATTCAAATATTTTAATGCATTTTTTAATGTCAAATCTGTGTCGTCCATCGGTGGTAGTGAAAGAAACAAAGAAAAACAGGGTCGTCCCACGGCCTATCTGTAGAAGTGGACTCAGCGGATGTGCTCGCTCGATGCTGTGAACTCTGGAAGTTTTACTGTCACCTGGTTTGGGATGGCAGTTTCGTGCTATCCGACATTCGCGAGTATAGGTATTGGCAAAGCATTAGGTGCCTCTTCCCTTCCATCGTGAAGCATAGGACTTCAGTGTTTTTTTTTTCCATAATGACCGGGATAATGAGGGATGTGGGAAGATGTGAACATTCGAGGAAAATGCAGATTTAACTTCAATGTTTGTATCGGAAACTCGGCAAAAGGATGGCCGTGTCCGAGGAAATTCGCTGGACCAAGAGGTAGATTTTTGGCCTCCTCAAGGATAAGACTGGGACTGACTTTATTATTTTTATCCGAGTGCAAGTATTGGAGGCAAATCAAAAATGTATCAGATTCATATTCCAACGATGCGATGTACCAGGCAGAAAGGCTTTTTCCTCAAGTTAAAGTGGAAGGAGGCCTTCTTTTCGACTCGGGCCAGAAGTCTCCTCCAGACTCTCTATTTCTTTATCTTTTTCCTTCTTCCTTGTACTCTGTAGCCACTGCACAAACAATAAATTAGTTTGGGAAGTTGTCGCGAGGATCGAGTAAAACTGCGAACAACGGCCTGGTTAGCATTTGCTTGAGTAAGATAGTATTGCTTCAATGGAGGCCGCCATATTGTTCAGTGGTGTCGAGCACTCCATTCCGCTGGAGTGCTTGCTTGAGAGTTTGAATGAAGGAAGGAACTTGGAAAGCAGTGAGGAAGCTGCTTGCTCACACAACATACCCCTGGTTGTTGTTGTTCGTCTTTCGGCTGCTCCCGTAAGGGGTCGCCACAGCGGATCATCCGTTATGATCCGCATACTGACTTGGCACAGGTTTTACGCCGGATGCCCTTCCTGACGCAACCCTGGTCGCCTCTTACGACACAGGGATAAGGATTGGGTTTCACCATGATTCTGGGCTGCCCTACACCCTCTCATCACGCGGCCCAGTGCAGGGCACCCGTCCTCAAGCGATCCTCCAACCCAAGCCTCCGAGTAGCCGCATTACAGGCGCACGCCACTACGCCCGGTTCAACACAACATACCCCTGGTCTGAATCCAAATTGATGATCTGTGATGAGGCCATCGGAGAACATGAAGGATTTCATATTGTTGCGGTTCTCGGAACCACATGCATACAACAGATAGGTGTCCCAAGACAGTTATTCCATTATTATATGTGTAGATAGTCCTCTTCCTTTTGTCTAGCGGAACAACAAGGGAGTGCGTTACGATGATCTAATAGCTGTGGTTGCTTAAATAATTTTTTTTGTTCATTTATCCCCACTCTTCTTTTTTTTCTGATTATTCCTGAGGTAAATCAGCCACGTGCGCCTTCGCTGTAAGGTGGGGATAATTTCCGATTGCATTAAAAAGGCATGCGAACAAATACCTCTTAAGAGGCTGGATGAATGGCGTTTTTGAACGCTGGCGGAGTCGTGTGAACGCGAGCGCCGGCCACGCAAGCCACGTGCGTAATGGCGGAACCGCGTGCACTGTATGGAATGTGCTCGAAAGCAGACACGTACGCCGCTCGTGAAATGTGCATGGATTTATCCATGGCGATGTACCTTCGGTCCTCGCTGGCAGCAGTGGATTCTCCATTGATGGTGAACATCTTCTCATCTCTGTGGCTAGCGAGGCTGCGATCGAGCCAGGGAATGTACAGTGCGGGCCATGTTGGCACGCACGGAACGAGCGCGTTGATCGGTGCTGGTTGGATGCCTGAGCAGGCGTGCGGGACCCTCGACCGCTCGCCCGGGGGTTTTTGTAGGATGATTCGCGTGCCAATTTCAGTGTGGGCGATTCATGTCATCTCATGGGTGAGGAGCGCAATATTGCCGCTGTTTGGGGTGGCCTTGCCGGAAACGAAGTGAGGTGGTTTCCGGCCCAAACTGGCGGGCCACGTGAGGGGTCGAGGCCAATTGGAGTGCCCGATTCGGGTGATGATGTTTAGATTCGGCATGGCCCCTCCCCCTGAGCTGCGGGCCCTATAAAAGTCGGGGCAGTCCCTCTGGCCCGGACGGTCTGGTTTCCTGCTTCTCGTCTCCGCCCACACCACGTCGACCCCACCCGCCTACCTGATCCTGCCCACTGCTCCACCCTCGCCCTCTGGACTCCGCCCCTTCTCCACTCAAGCTCCTCCTTCATGAGCTCAGTCTCCACACGTCCGGCTTGGGCCAGAGGCAACGCGCCTACTGTCGGGTACCGCACCCCGGAGCACCCCCCCTGAAACGTATTGGTGGCACGTCATGCCATCGGGCCCACAGGTACTGAGATCATAGCCTCAACCCCCCCCCCCCCCCCCCCCGTTGCAAAAGTTCTGTGTCTGTGTGTGTGTGCTGGCACTTGTCTGCTTAAGTAAGACTGTAGAAAATTGTTATCATTGTTATTGTTATTATTTCTGCGTTAAGTCTGCTCTGTGTCCCCTTTTGTAAGTTGCCTGTTTATTGTTGCACCACACGCTTCTTTTCATCTCTGCACAACACACCCCAATAAATCTTCACCGTGCCACATATTTTTCCTCGCCTGCTTGTAAATAAATTATTATAGTTAGGAATGTTCCCTGTTCGTTTTTGTCTTTTCTTCCATTGATCCAGCATGGTCCGAATCATAGCTTAGCCGGGACTTTATTCCCAACGATCCGTTTCTTTTAGCCGGTACATCCTTGGCAGTGCAGCTCGGCTGCATCCGATCCGGTGAAGTGATCCGGTCTGGTAAAGTGATCCGGTTCGGACAAGGTGTACCGAGGGCGTGTTTCCCCGGTAATTAAACCACGTGATTAATTAGGTAACCCGATTAACCCATAGACGGGAGGACCCTAGGTCACGCAGTTGAGTTATTGGCGTCCACGGTTGGTTAAGCGACCCGCCGCATCACGGAATTATCCATGTGCGACGGCCTACAATTCCGGGGAGTCTTGTGGGAACCGACATAGCTTCCCCCACCTAGTGGTCTTCTCACCTGACCCCTAGCCCGCAACAATATCAACTGTGATGGTGGATCCCATGATGATGATGATTGGAAGATCGTTGTAGTTCAGGGGATCTGTTTTTGCACCTTGAGTATGTAATGCCAAGATGCTGGCTGACTTACAAACAGATGGAAGATGAGTGAGGGCAAGTTATTGGGTGAAAATGACAAAGATGACATGCAAGAGCAGGAGAGCAGGTTTTTACCTGCGACATGTCACAGGTCGACAAGAGCTCCGCGTTTCTGTTGCTGCTGTTCTTGTTTGGGGTTGATTTTTGAAATGTGCACCCATTGGTTGGACCACACCCACATTGGTCACTTGATTCCACTCACCATGGCACCCAGACAAAATGATAGGGCCTGTAGGCCTCTGCTGATTATACGCACTCTGGTTTTGCTGAGTCAGATTTCCATTGGCTTTGTTTGGGTCGAGTTTTCATCACGATGAGTGACCCCCAAAAACTGAATCATGTGTTGAATAATAGTGAGGTTTAATAAAGCCCCTCAGCATGCACCATATATCAGAACACAGGAATCAACCGTGAAGTTTGTAAACTACTTTCAAAAAAAAATAGTCATGTTGTTTTTGAATAGCCCCACGTTGGGGTTAAACAATCATACATGGTAAGTTGAAGGTGACAAAAAAAACGGGTTGGGAGGAATCAAAAGCGCTTTTTTTTTTTTTTTTTTAAACCATGCTGCATGCTGTGGTCGCATATTTGTGACGAAATAAAAAATTATTGAAACTTTTTTTTTTAATTAATTTTGGTTATCTGTCTAACTTGAGACAAGTTGTAGTTTTTTTTTTTGCAAATACCACTTGAAATTCACAGCCCTGTGAAAAAAGTAATTAAATTAAGCAGCAGGTGATGCATGACGTCACATTTACTGCAAAGAAGCATCCCCACGATAAAGAGCAGTGTTGCAGTATCAAATCATTTAGCAGTATCAAAGCAGATCCAATTGAGAAACTGGCCTTCCTGCATGACATCCATGATAAACGTTTAGCTGAACCTTCAGGGTCTTCCTATCATATGGAGAATATATGCAGTCAGATACCTGATTAATTAGGTGTTGAACTGGATGGCATTGGTTATCACAGAGGATGTTACCAGTACTTTACAATGTCCCATCATCAGCTAACTGAATACAAAAATGTGCAGAATAAATGCTTCATTTGTGTTTCTAGTCCGTTTGGTTCAAATGTTATGAAAATTTCTGTTTTTCGATAATTGGGCATGTCAAAATCCAAGATGGCAGCCAAACAGACCCCAAGACCAACCTAATTTCCTTGTTAACATCTAAAAATGTTAACTTGACACCTTAAGGGTTCTAAAAAAAAGTATGTTTGCATAAGCACTCGGGGTTGCGCGTGGGGCCTATTTAGCTGTCCTACTGTACCTTCCGGTATCATGTATACGATCACACGACCTTCTACCCCTCAAAAGTATTGTGAATCCAAGATTTTCTGAAGGAGCTCACTTATTGTCATCCTCTATCAGCTGTGCAGTTCCACAGAGTCTGCTGCTGATGTCTTCCCTTTGGGAGAGTCATATAATTTAGACTTTGTCTCCCAACGTGTATTTATCTCAGCAGTGTTTTCTAAACACCCACTCCATTGTGTTTGCATTTCACATTTCTACTTTTCTCTTGCATATTCCCAGGCCCACAGTAATATCAATTTTACTTTCTTTGGACCATTTTTTTTTATTTTACTACCCAGCACACGTATCACAAGTTAAATGCCCAAATCAATCTTCTCTCGTTTGTTGTAATGTCCATTTGTGAGTTTCATCGGGTTTTTATGTTCGTATTTGTTGGGAAGGGCAGGTCGCATGTGACCACTACATCCTCCTTTTCAACGATTACTTTTGGTTTGTGCTTCCAATATTTTTCTGACATTGGGATATTGAAGTTTTTGCAGATGTGCCAATGGATTATTCTGCATATGTTGTTGTACCTTTGTGTGTGCAATTGTTCTGACAAGAGTTTTTTACATCCCAAAATAAGGTGACTACCAACAACATTGAAGAAACTGTTTCTCCCCTGAAGAACCTACACTTGTCCGATTGACTCAATCTTGCCAGCGACCTCACGCCATTGGGCATTTATTATGACTCTTCATTCTCATGAAGCTGACCTCTTCTCTTCACCACTCCAATGATCCTTTTCCATCCCCAATCTGTCCAACTCTTTTTAATCTTCCTGCTCTTTTATCATTCTCCCAGTTGTTAGTGTACATTTGTTGATAATTCTTTTTTGTTTTCCTTTTGTCTTATTTGTAATAGTTAGGGCTGAATTCATTGCTGTTTTCATTTCACGTGTAGCATCTTCTATTTACACATATTTTTGGAAATTATTTGCAAGTTGAGTTAGATTATTTTTCTTGCTTGTCATTCGTGTTTGTCTACAAGTTTAATTCGGTCGTCTGCCGAGATTTTCACGCACTCAGGCAATCATACACTTCGTTGAGTTACATCACGCCGCCACCTCCCTTTCATCTCGGCAGGTACATTCTTGGGATGCACTGATTTTTGTGGAACATTTTATGGATAGTGAGAAGTTCCTCAGTTTTGAAACAGCTGGCTGATTTCTGATTATGGCCAATTTACGATTCCACAACTATATTGGAATACTGGTACTGCAAATTGGTTTATGGCTTTGATTTTGGTTCTCGGGGAGAGGTACGTTTTCAGGGTCAGCTTCATTACACGCAAGAATTATTTGGGAATTGTTTTGTGCATTTGTTTGTGACATATTTGGTGGGCCTCATCAACAATGCACCTTTGTGTTGATTCATCTTCCAGCTCCTGTATTATTATCCCCCGTTGGACAATCCAAAATGGGGGCTTTTGGGTTTGGTCTTGTGTGTGTGTGTGCGTGTGCAACCATATCTCAGACATGTATGGACCGATTTTATTCGTACTTGGCACAAAGACAGCAAATTATGGCTACATATGCACATCATTTTGTTTCACGATGCGATCAAACAACTTTTGTTTGCCGACTGGAGACTATTTTAAGTGTAAAAAAAGCCTGATGTTGAACACGTCCTCAACCATTTCTCGGACATGCATTTACCGATGTTGTTCAAACTTGGCACTCAGATAAGGAACGAGGGCTGACATATACAAGTTGTTTATTTTCAAGATCAGATACAACATGGCCGACTGGCACCCATTTTGTCACTTAAATGTGTCCCCAACCATTTCTCAGACAAGCATCGTCCGATTTTGTTCAAACTTGGCACAAGCAGAGTACATGATGGCATACACATGCACCTCACTTTATTTTATCTGATCAAAGATGGCCGACGTAGACAAGCGGCCATTTTACTTGTGCATAAATATGGGTAGCTCTTTAACTCCATACAGCAAAATTACGAAAACAGCGGGGTCTTTGACATTTTACCTAATGTCTTTTTTACTTATTGTTCTTAGGTTGATATTTAAGTTATTTGAATGTGTACTTGGCACATTTATCTGGACCACATTCTTTTTGAATATCTTTTATTCGAGGAATCATCAACGCATACATACAGGAGAGAAACTCCACGAGTATTCTGTTTTATTGGTTTTAATTGTTCTGCCAATGTTTCATTCTGTGGTTCTCATGACTGTATCACAATTCACGACTCTTTGTCCATTTCAACAAACCCGCTCTCAATTCGACCTTTCCTTCATCCCTTGTCTAAAAAGTCCAATTGTTACAACATATCTTCTCTCCATTCTCTTAATTTGCCTTTATTGCATCCCTCCAGTAATGTCTTTAGTTGCATTTATGACCTAATTTTTTTTTTTAAAACCCCAGTTTGCAATGCATGTTCGCTTTCCATCAATCGTCATTTTTTTTTCCAACTTCCGTGCCAATTCACCCCTCTCACCCCTCCCTCTCAAAGCAACCATCACACTCTTCCCCCTCACCTTTCTTGAAAACTCCCCCCTCACCTTTCTCCCTCAACTCTCCCCACAATCACCCCTCACCCCTCCTTCTCAAAGTCCTCCCCCCCAATCCACAAAGCTGCCTCCTTCCCCTGCCCCCTCTCCTCCATCTCATCACTCCACCTCCTCAAATCCTCAACTGCCTTCTGCCCCCTCTCTTATTACACCCCACTGTACCAAAATCCAGCACCACAGAGCCTTTTCTTCTCCTCATCCAGCCCTCTCCCCAAGCTCTACTGCAATCCCCCACACTCTTTTTCAACAACTCTCCTGACCTACCCCCCTCCTCCCACCCTCCCTCTTCCTTAACAGTGTAGACCTCAAACATCCAGGGTCTTCGCTCAAACCTGACAGATCTTTCCATACAGGTTGCCACTGATAATGCAGACATAATCTGCCTAACAGAAACTTTCCTCCCTCAAGACGTCTCTGACTCCCTCGTATCTCTCCCTGGTTACTCCCACCTCCGGTACGACAGACCTGAGCCTCGTCCTGGTGGAGGAGTTGCTCTCTTCATCAAAGACTCTATGCCTCACAATCCATGCACTGCCCTCACTCCCCCACACCCCTAGTAATACCTCCAGCTATGGCTTCCCCTCCACTCCCACCTCATGTTTATATGTGTGCTGTACCGTTCACCAAACTGATGACTCCATTTACATCTCACTATCCGAAAACATGGACCAACTTCTATCCTCTCATCCGAACTCTCTCTTCCTCACATGTGGCGACTTCAATTGTCATCATGCCAGTTGGTTGGGAGTGGGTACCACTCCCACCTGTCATGGCACTTCAGCAAAAGACTTCTGTGACTCATTGGGACTGATCCAATCGATCAACTTCCCGACCCGGATCTCAACCGATGGTACTCCATCTCTTCTGGATCTGATTTTGACAAATTTCCGTGAAAATATCTGCTGTTTTTCCTCCACTCCAATCGGTTCATCTGACCACATGCTTGTCAAAGTAGACATCTCTCTGGTTGTTATTAGAGAACCACCTCGCTGACCACCGAGAGATAGAGACCACCGAACCGTCTGTGATTGCATAGTGATAGACCCCTAGACTCAGCTTCATCGAGGGAGATTCCAATAATCTTGAAGGCCTTGGTTTCCATGGTGTCAAGCTAAGCAAGATGTGAGGCAGAGGAGCCAGCCCAGAGGGGAGAGCAGCACCCCATCAATGAAGGCTTTGGGGGTGGAGGAGTTCAGATGTGCCAAGGAAGGACTTTGTATAACAGAGGATGTCCAGCCGGTGGCTGGTTTTGGAGGCCAACTTTGAAATGTGGTTTGCCCAACAAAGATGATGGCTGATGGTGAGACCCAGGAGTTTGAATGACTGAATGTCCTGAAGAGGATCACTGACAGGTCAGTCTGTCTTTTTCCGCTTCATTTCTGAACTTGCACCTTTTGCCCTCTCGTTGCTTTGTCCCCCCCCCCCCACAGGTATCCGCAGGACACACATGGCCCATCAGCAACCCCCTCCCATTGAAACTGCCTAAATCAAGAATCACTGCTTCCCTCCACTCATTTATTCCTCTTTCCTTTTTTTCCCCACCTGTGGAACCACTCTTTCATATCCTCTTCAATCTCATTCTTCCCTCCACGTCTTCAACACAGCTGTTCGCCATCATCTAAAGTCACCCTCATCCCAAATCATGATATTTTTTTATTATTGTTCACCCTTGTTCACCATCTTGTTCACCCTTTGCGTTCTCCGTTACCGCTTGTTCCAGACATCCCTTGTTTGTCTATCTGCATCGAATTTCTCCCTCCGCCCTGCTGTTAGTGTTTTCTCCTCAGGTCAGGTATGGGAGCATCCGCATTAGCAGCGCATCACCGCGTCCACTTTCCACCAATACTCCAGGGGCCTCCATCTCCTTTCCTTTCTCTCTCCTGGTGTTCCCCTTGTTTTGTTATGTTCTGATTTTGTTTTGCCATAGTTATTGCATGAGCCTAGAGCATGGAAATATACAAGTTCTAAATCATCCATATACAGCAGATGTGTCACCTTTCCTGATCCGTTGGACATTATTCTGTTTGATGTTTGGGTGTATACATGTCCTTGCTCATAAACAAGGTTGTTCAGTGTGTCTGGAGCCAGACAAAACAGGAATGGGGAAAGGCTGTAACCCTGGAAAATCCCATGTTGTATCTTCACTCCGGTTATTTTAATCTTTCCTTCCTCGTACTGTCATATCAATGTGATATTTATTTCCAGAGCTCCATTGCTTTGTCAATCTGTTTGATTATTTGGGTCTCGATTTTATACACTTGCATGCATTATACCATCCATGAATGTGGGGCACTGTCGAAAGCTTTTTTTTAATAGTCTTTGCAGGCTGTGCACAATTTGGTGCTTCGGAACTTGCAGTTTTCGAGTGTGACCTTGTTCAGTAATAGATGGTTCATTGTTCCGTATCATCCTTCCTCACATCCCTTCTGCTCTGCCTCTATTCTTATTGTATTAGCTGATCATAGGTCATTTCTGTAATGATTCCTGTTGAAAGTTTAAATGTTGGAAGACATGTTATTGGCCTATATTTGTGAGTTAGTCGAGTTTCTTCAGATTTTGGGATGAGGAATGTGTTACCTTCTGCGAGCCCATTCGTCCACTGCCTTTTCCCCATGGATAAGTTCGTTAAATGCTCGAGCATAGTGATTGGGGAAAGAGTGTAGTTACTTTCGCCAGGAGTTTGGAATCCCATGTGAGCCAGGGATTTTGAAATTTGTTATTGTTGCGAGTTGCTTTCTAATTTTTCTTTTTTCCTCGTCTAGCTATCACTGGGGACATTTCCTTTTGATGTTTCCCTTTCTTCTCCAAATTTGGGATCCTGTGTGTATTCTTTTATGTTGAGAAAAATATGACGAAGAAGCAAATGCCTTGCTGCACACAGAACACTCATAGGGTTTCTCTCCTGTGTGTATTCTTTGATGCTTTTTCAGTTCCGAGTAAAAAACATAAGCCTTGTTGCACACAGAGCACTCGTGGAGTTTCTCTCCTGTGTGTATGCGTTGATGATTCCTCAAAAATTTTGATCGAATAAAGGCTTTAGGACACAAAGAACACTTGTAAGGCTTCTCGCATGCGTGTTTTTTTTCATGAACGTGTAAATCTGATGAGCGATCAAAGTCCTTCCTGCAAATGGAACACTTGAATGGCTTTTTACCCGTGTGGATTCGTTGATGTCTCGTCAAGCGTGGCGAATTCGAAAACGCCTTGTTACACACGGAGCAAGTAAACAGCTTCTCACTGGTGTGTACACCTTGATGTATTTTCAAATCTGAGAAAAAACCAAAAGTCTTGCTGCACACAGAACACTTGTGTGGATTCTCTCCTGCGTGCACTCTTTGATGCTTTTTTAAATGTGTCGATTGAGTGAAGGCTTTAGGACACAAAGAACACTTGAACGGCTTCTCACCTGTGTGCACTCTTTGATGACCATGTAAATGTGATAAACGAGAAAAGGTCTTCATGCAGACAGAACACTTGTGAGTCTTGTGGAACTTCTCACCGGTATGAATCTGATGTAGTTTTAAAATCGTGAACGTGGCAAATGACATGTCGCACACGGAACACTTGTACGTCTTCTCTCCTGAATGTAATCTTTGATGATGGTTTTTTAAATATGATGCCCGCAAAAAAGCCTTATGACACACAGAACACTCGTGTGGCTTCTCTTCTTGATGTAGTTTTTTGTGCCTTTTTAAATACGATAACGTTGTGAATGATTTGTCACAAACAGAACACCTGTGTGGTCTCTCACTTCCTTGGATATTCTTGAGGGTCTCTGTACAACGTTTACAAGACACGCTGCTAAATGTGTCGGTTTCTTGAGTAACAGTCTGTGTCAGATGACGAATGAAAACTTCTGTGTTGAACAACTGGGAGCAGTTGGAACAATAATTCACTTTCATTTGTTTCTCTGTAAAGACACGTCACAAAAAGCAACAATAATTCTCGCAAACTTTGAAAAAAAAAATACAGGAACAATGGTAATTAATTCATAAATTCGATCAAACATGGAATATAATTCTGTCCTCCACTAGAGGGGGAGGGTTCAGTTAGGATTCAAAAATGAGTCAAACAGTTACTGAACACGCAAACTATCTTCGCAAAGGTTGTTCCATTGTTCTGGGCAATGTATAGCAATCAAATGTTTGCTCCGACCAAGAGACAATGCCTGAAACATCAGCTTCTCATTGTTTCCCATGGCGGTTAAAATACTTTGATCAACATTCTGTTAACCATCATAGCTTTTTCTTCTCCAATACCAGAAAAGAGACAAAGGACAAAGGGGTACCAGCCCACTCTGGAGAACATTACTCCACAATGCTCTGAAAAGGGTTAAATGGCAGTACGAAGAAGAACCCAGGGATGACTCGGCATGTTCGAGAATGCCCAATGCACAGGCTCCTGCCTTTCGATGCTCACGTGGAAATTTGACCTCTCATGGAGATGCCATCAGGAATTGTAAGACTTGTGGAATTCTCAACAATGAAAAAGTAAATATGAGAGTTGGCCGATTTATCCTTTTAGAGAGGTGTTGCGAGGACTCGTGTAGATAGACCACCTGGAATAAAGATCATGTCATGGTTCTCAGAATGATTTCATTAACATGATTCAAAACCTCTCTTGGAGACCAGCTGTTTCTGCACGGCTGTTTTGCACGCACTGCCTTGTGTCAAGAAAGTGCCATGATCGGTGGAGGTTCGGCTGAAACTTGGTCTGTGCCACCATGCAAGGTCCTGTTGTCCCATGAGGATTTTTGCTGCTCAACATTTGTTAATTTCCAGTGCTGCATTTAGTCAGTTATTTGATCGTCTTCACCCTCCACAAAATCAGTCATGTGATTCTTCTCCTTCAGGTGCAGCTGCTCGTTGCATCATTGGTTGAGGGCACGCTACGCCGCTGATGCAGTACCCATATTACCAGTACACTGGTACTCATTTCACCGACCTTGGAAGGATGACAGGCTGAGTCAACCCCTCCTGGTGTTAATTCAATGGCTGATGGGCTCAAACTCAGGACCCAAAGATCCCGAGCCAGCCACCCTGACTGCTAAGCCAACACCAGGCTTATATAAAGCGAGTAATAACACTAGATTATTCTCATTTTGATTGTATTCTGGTCAGTGGGTGATATCAGCATTTTGACGTTCATAACAGTTCTCATGATGTCACCTGGTGTTGTCTTAATGGTTAGGGTGGTGGGCTTGGGATCCTTGGGGTCCTGAGTTCAAATCCCGATCAGATGTTGAATTAATTACCAGGTGGGGTTAACTTGGCCTGTCATCCTTCCGAGGTCGGCAAAATGAGTGCGAGTATGCTGGTATACTGTGTCGAAGTGGCGACAGGATTGTGCCCAATAGCCAAGGAGACTATTTAGGCAGCACTAACGCTCTGCACAGAGTATGGTCCCAATGGATGGATGATGTCACGTTCGCCATTTTTTTGCGATGAGAATTGTTCTTTTCTCTGTTATGGATTGTGATTGTGGCCTGGCAAACATTCAGCGCTTTGTTTGTTTTGTGTTTACAATCACTGTTTAAAGTTACTTTCATTGCACACTAAATTAAGCAGTTACACGACCCTGTCTCTGTGCCTGCATGTTACACTTCTTTGTTTAATGGTTAACATGCTCTGGTGAAAATAGAGCAATTGCTCGCTCTGAGTTATGCCTTAACAGAAACCAGTACCAGTGCAGTGATTGAGTCTGATTGAAGGGGTCCTCTGCACGAGGATCGATTTAACAGTCAAGTGCTGTTGTGAAGAAGGAAATATCTCCATGTCGGACACTTCACACGCTGCGCTGGCCCAACCCGATGATGACACCTTGTATGCGATGTCAGCCAGACCAGATGATGGCTCCGCTTACCCTGTATCAGCCAGAGCAGACAGCAGCACCTCGCTCTCACAGCTAAACGAACACACCCCGAGCGCAATGGATCTGGCGGGCCATCCGCAGAGGGAAAGATGTCCCACAGTGAAGGTCATCCACACCAACACACAGACAAAGGAAAGAAAGCTTGATCACTAATGGAGGAAAACCAAGCAAACCCTCGATAATCTTCAAGATGCCACTAACAATGATAACCTCATCCAATTGGACCACACCAATTCCCATTCTGCGCTCCAAGCATACTCAGACACCTGGTCCAAATTAAATGACCTGCATTCTCAAGTGCACACTGATGAAGATCAGGAAGATGCCTTTCACACTAAGAAGACCTATCTTAGCAACAGTGATGACACCAAAGGTATAAGCTCAGACGCTGGATGAGATGTACCACATGGCTCAAGAAACCAGATGAATTGCCTCCAGATGAGCAGGGCTTTCTACACAGATCCACAAGTCATCTGATTAATCTTTCAATGCTGAGCTAAAAGTGGACCAAGTAAGAGCCGAGGCAGAGCTGAAAGCTGCACAAGCAGCGGCAGTTTCGAAGCTGACTTGCGGATACTCTGAGCCCATCAAACAGCAACCTTGAAGAAAGCACACCGATGCATTCCTGCAGCCCAAACAAGAAGAAAGGGGGCGTGTACTCTGGACCTCACCCCAGTCAGCTAGCGATCATAGAGCATAGTTTTGCCAAATGACCGACACTGCTGTTCGACCTTCACTGACCAGCCAACTCTGAATTTCAGCCACACTCCTTCAGATAGCCACGAAGCAACACACAGCAATTCTGACTAATATGAATAGGGCTTCTCAAATAGTCACCCTCTTCTTCTCCCATGACGTCACCAGACAAGCCGAAGGCTGAACCAGAGATTTCTCCCGTTGATATAACAAAAGAGATCACTTGCACGCTTGCTCGGCAGCGCCAACCAACACACGGGCTAGACGTCTATGATGACAACCCGATGATACTCAAACCTTGGTGTTCTTCCTTCCAGACCATGGCTTGGAATCCCGTGATGAAGAGACTCACCTTCCTTGCAAAATACACTAAAGGTGAAGTGACACAGCTCATCGTCAGATTTTGACACCACTACGTTTCTGATCCCGAGGTCACCCCCCATGAAGCTTGGAAGGAGCTTGAATGGAAGGTTGAGAATATGACAAGGATTAGCAATTGAGTAATTGAGAAACTCACGGGTTTCCCAAAGTTCAACGTGGATGAAAATTGCAGGCTTCTGGAACTTGTGTATCTGTTTACAGACACAGTTGTACAAATGGATGACTTACCTCATGTCAACATCCTCAACTAGGCACAACTTCTACACCTGTTTCTTGAAAAGCTACCCACTCACATCCACAATGATTGGAGGAAGCATGCCTCAAAATACATGATGACAAATGGCAGCTCCCCACCATTTAACATACTCACCAAATTCTTGAGAGAAAAGGCCATATTCCATAATGACCCCGTCGTATACCCATGTAGCAAACATAATTCATGGATGACAGAAAAGGGGAGAACATACAGAAGTCTCAGTTCCTCCATGTCTTGGTGACGTCTCTACCAATGAACTTGGCACCACCACTACCAGTCACAAGAAATTGTCCATATCATGAAAAGCTGGGTCATCATCTGCCTGCATGCGACAGAGACAGAGAGAGAGAGAGAACGAACTTCCTCAAAACCAAAGGTCTCTGCTTCAGGTGTGGTGACAACCACAGATTTAAGGACTGCAACACTGAAGTGCAGTGTAAGACATGCAAAAGCAAAGAGCCAATGAAGCCCATTATCGAGTCCAGAATTAATGTTCACCTGTTCAACAACATCTCAACACCTGCTGTAGTGATATTTGGTCTGAGAACCGTCACGGGCGAATGCAGAATCACTCATGGCGACGACGTGAGAGAGTTCATCCATCGGGACTTACCTCTCTGCCAGATTAACTCATGGCAATCAGCCTTATCAAACGCACCAGGGATGCTTTAACCACAAATAAGCTACACTTCCACAAGATTGCCTCTACAAGGAAAGAATTAATGAACGCTCTTCCAGATGAGGTGAGAGCAAAAGAACTGAAGAGCCTGGACCTCAACCATGAAGATCTACTCACACAGAGATCCTTGGGGGTATACTGGTCCCTGGAACAGGACACCTTCATCTTCCAAGTGAACCTTCAGGACAAAACTTTCTCACAGTGGAGAGTTCTGTTGGTTGCAAGCTCAATGTATGACCCAATAGGCCTTGCAGCCCCCTCGTCATTGATGGCAAAGTTATACTCCGTGAACTGATGGCTGACATGAGAAAGGAACCGTATGTCCCGAGCGACATATGGGTTCCAGAAACATGCCTCCCCAAAAGGATGTGCTGGCGCAACTCACTCCACCCTCTTGAGAACATCCACATTCAACGATATTACCATCCACTAAACTTCGGCCCAGTCAAATGAAGGGAGGTCCATGTCTTCTCCGATTCCAGTAACCTCACTATGGGAGCTGTTCCTGACCTTCAACTAATCAACGAGAATGAACAGCCACATGTGTCCCTTCTGCAAGCCAAAGCAAGAGTTACATCTTAACATGCCATCTCAGTACCTCGTCTAGAATTGTGCGCTACAGTGTTGGCTCAAACAGTGGAGCACAAGATGAAAGATCGAATGACCTTAGATAGCACTACCTATTATACAGACAGCAAGGTAGTCCTCGGCTACATTTCAAATTAGTCAAAACGCTTCAACGTGTACTTAGCAAATCAAGTTCACAAGATACGCAATGTATCTACTACCAGTCAGTGGCGTCACGTCGCCACAGATGAAAACCCTGCTGACTTTGTTTCATGCTGAATACCAGCCAGCCAGCTCAGAAGAATCTTCTCATTCACAGTGCCAGAGTTTTTTTTTTCGATATCCAGACCCCTCTCAGATGCAGATTGTGGAGATATCTTCTACTCAAAAATTTCCACTTGATGAAGATCCAGACATGCGCGAACAAACCCTTATCTTCTCCACCAAGGCCACTGACAACCCAGACTGCTCGCCCTCCAGAGAAAATGGACAAGCTCGATTTCAACCTCTCAGATGGGAATGGCAAGAATAGTTTTTATAGAGAAATAGTGAGGTTAAAAACAGTAATCACGCATAGAATGGAATCCAGAATGCTGTCATAGTGCAAGACGGTCATCAAAAGGGGAGAAATGGTGACATTAGATATCAATCTGCTCAGGAACTTGAACGGTGGGATGCACAACTCAATCTGAACTTTCTTTCTTTCATCTTTCAACAACGACAGCAACTTTCTTTCAAACTTGAAGAGTCCCAGTAATCTCACTTGGTTTGTCATGTCCGTAATGTGAAATACGGACTTACAAAACTTTAGCTTCATGTGCACAATCAATCATGAGTCAACATTAGAAATACAAAATACAGAATGTTTTCTGGGTATTTTAAATGAAACAGTTATCCCTGTCTGGTTCACATAAACAAGCCATTTTATTAGTGAAAACAATTTAAATGGACCTGTCATTCTGCAGGGTTTGGAACAAAATTATTTCATCGTGAAATAACGATCGAAATAAATAAACACAATGTGATGTGATCTGCAGAGAGCTCGGCTTACCTACGAGCAGCTGAGCAGCTTTGCTTGGCTCCATGGGTGGAGAATCACACTGTTCCTGCTTTACATGATCATTGCTCAAAGCATCCAGGGAAGTGTGAAGAAGGTTGTTTTGGAAAGTTTCTGGACTCACTACTTGAGCTTCACCTGTAAACCATGCGACAACAGTTCATCACAATTAAGGAAGGGATCAACAAACAAATTTAAACCAAACCAATTGTTCTACATTGTGGGTAAAATTAATGCCTTGTATAATAACCCCTCACACCCACTATCACCACACACACACACACACGAATGATCCGAGTCTGCTCCTGGATTCTTGGACCTGTCACGAGACCTCACAATATCGATTCAGGCTCTGATGATCACAAATACTTTTCACACCTTTTTTGCTTTGTTCATGGAAACTCGGCAGTTATTCGAGTCTCATCATTAACATTTTCGGTGAACTTGCAATCAATTCCTTCACTAAGTATCTTGATTACCTCGTCATTTAGCGACATCCAATTAGATCCTGAAAAGTATGAGGAGGTGAAATTACACCTTTTTTGTTTTATACAACTAGAGCGTCCATCATGAATGACAGTACGGTTGATCCAATTAGTTTTACGAATTTATTTTTCATCCGCCAGTAACTGCTACCGTCACAGCCATCCAGTACACACACATTTACCCTGAACATCTCAAACAAACATTGTAACCATGAAATGTGCAGATGATTATAATCCATTATTAATGAGCTGGGTCTTTTGAATGACTCTGTGACTAAGAAAAGTCCAATAGCAGCATCTCCCCAGATAATAACCTCAGCATGTGCAATGTACAGGTAGTGGACAAGAAAATGGAAACACCAATGTAAAGTCACTTAATAGAGTGGTGGGCCACCACGTGCGGCTGGGACGGCCTGTATGTGCCGTGGCATAGAGTCCACCAGTGTCTGGAATTATGGAGGAGGGATGCGGCACCCATCTTTCACGAGAAAGTCAATCAACTCACACGTTTGATGGAGGTGGAAAATGCTGTCTCAGGAGTCTTTCCAGAATATCTGGCCAGAAATGCTCGATGAGGTTCAGATCTGGTGACTGAGAAGGACATGACATATGGATAACATCAGTCATGCTCATCAAACCAATGGGCGACCACATGTGCTTTGTAGATGGGGGCATTGGGGGGGGAGGGGAGGGGTCTCTTCTTGCGGCCATGTTAGCCATAATTATAGATAAGCAGGCCTGTGCAGCATTTTTATCCATGACCCTAAGCATGCTGTGATATTTTACTTAATTAATGCATGGGCCACACCGACATGGAAGCCGTTGCTTGATGTCCCTCTTTTACCCAGGTGCTTCCATTTTGTTGTCCACTACCTGTACATGCACATATAACTGTCTGTAACTGGAACAAGCAAAATGTTGTTGTGGTCCAGACCTTTCTCTTGAAATGTTGAATCATCCTCAAAATCAGATTCCACCTTCACTTTCACAATCAAATCTGAAAAGAAAAACAATCCTCAAAACTAGAAGGGTACTCAGTAGAGTGCACCTCCGCCACATAATGCCTGCTCCACGAGCACATATCATCCCCAATACATGTTTGAAATATCATGCCAAACAGGACAATATCGTTTTTGGTCCGATCTCTCATTGGTGAAGAATCACATTAAAAATTAAATAATTCTTGTATCCAGATCCGGATTCAGATCTTCACAAAAATGTAACCAATTCTTCCTTGCCACATACCCAACATGTCCACCAAGTTTCACCGAATCCGTCCACAACTTTTTGAGATATTGTGCTGTATGTCGTTTTTGGCCCGATCTCTCAATGGTGAAGAATCTCTTAAAAAATTATAGTAGCCGTATCTGGATTCGGATCTTCACCAAAATCTAAACAGTTCGTCCTTGTCGCGCACTGAACCTGTCCACAAAATTTCTTCCAGATCCGAAAACAACTTTTTGAGATATCCTGCACACAAACAAACAAACAAACAAACAAATGAAATTGCTCGTTGAGCAAGGAATTGCCAGAATAACTTTGTCATATCTCCATGATCTCTGAAAAAACAAAAACCTGGAAATCAATTTGGTTCTTATAAGTCGATAGTGCTACTGTTTCATGAGTTATCACACTTAGTTTGGTCATGATCATTACTTGGAAGTCAATCAGACTTGAAATGGCGTTTTTATCGCAATTTGAGAGTTTTGACTCGACCCCCCTGACATTCGACCCCGACCGCTAAGAAGGGTGTTGGTGTGACACCCCAATGAGACATATGGTTGGATGCAGAATTGGAAGATGCACATTTTGGGTTTGGTTTGAAGTCGATACGACCATTTTAGCGGACGTTATTGCGAAAATACGGATTTCGGTTTTTCGGTGACCTTGACCTTTGACCTAGATTCACCAAAAACGACAAGTGTCTAAGTTTGACCATGGCCGACGTCTGTACCCAGTTTGGTCATGATCGCTGAAACGGTGTGGCTGCTACAGGGTAAACAAACACACAAACAAACAGACAGACACACAGAATGACACACACAACCGACCAACATAATTGCTGAAATCCGAAGGATTATGGCAATTAACAAGAAGACATTGTGCAGAGCACGCAACTTGCAAAATCCATAAAACAATTTTGACCTCAAAAATAATTGGTGGTTGAATTTATTGACCTGAAATATAACTTCTCTTCAAATTTCAAGTCAATCGGATGAAAATTGAGGATTTTAGAAATACCATCTTAGTTTTTATTTATTTATTTTTTTGTATACCTTGTCAAGGCTCCAATGAGAGCTAACACACAGCAGGGGGGGGGGCATGAGACAAGAGGGGTGGGAGTGGGAAGGACAAAACAGTGGGGAACAGAGACATTGGGAGATCTGTGGAAGGGAGAGGGATGGGGTGGGGAACACGGGTACACAAGATGGACATTACAGGGACTTTCGGGAAGGAAAGCAGGGAATTTGAAGGAGGTGGGTTTGGAGTGGATTAACGGGGGTAGAAAAGATCGAGGTTTTGGATGGGGGAAGATAAGAGGTGGTGGTGAACAGCTGTTTTGAAGGCCTGGAGGGAAGAATGGGATTGAACAGAGTGAGGGAGTTTATTCCAAAGGCGGGAAAAAAGAGGAATGAAAGAGTGATTGTGAGCAGCGATTCGTGATTTTGGTAGTTTTACCAGACGGAGGTTGCTGGCGGACATTGAGCGCCCTGTGGAAATATTGGGGGGGGGGGCATATCGCAGATAGAATGGGTGGGGGGGGGGCGAGACTGGAGAGGAGACGGCAGAAGACAGAAAGACCACCGACCTGCCTGTGGTGAGAGAGTGAGAGGCCCAAAGACTCAGCCTCATCCCGGGAAATACCAATGATCCTAACTGCCTTGGTTTCCACAGCGTGAAGCCGAGAAAGGTGAGAGGCAGGAGCACTAGCCCAGAGGGAAGAGCAGTACTCCATTAGGCTGTGGATAAAAGCTTTGTATGTGGTCAGGAGCTCTTGTGAGCCAAAGAAGGATTTTTCACGATGGAGGATTCCCAGTCGGCGACTGGCTTTGGAGGCCAGCTTGGAAATGTGGCTTTCCCAGGAAATATCATGGCAGATAGTGAGATCCAGAAGCTTGAATGAAAGGACTTCTTCCAGAGGATTGTTGAGAAAGTAGATTGGGGGTTTTTCTCAACGGTCCTTTCGGAGAGACATAGTGAGAGTGTAAGATTTGTTAGGATTGAAAGACGTTTTCCATGTGTTGGACCAGTTTGTGATTTTATCCAGATCTACAGAGAGTGAAGAAGCTGCAGCTTGCGGTGTGAGGGATGACAGATGGTACGACAGAGGGTGGAGTCATCAGCAAAGAGATAAAGAGGATTTTCCAGAGAGTTGGAGAGATCATTGATGAAAACCAGAAAAAGAACAGGGCCCAGAACGCTGCCTTGAGGAACTCCAGCCTGGACAGGAAGAGGGGTTGAGAGAACTCCCTGAAAGGCCACACGCTGGCTGCGACAGGAGAGGAAGTCTGCTAGCCATGAGTGGAGATGCCCTTGGATACCATAGGAAGAGTTTGGGCCTGTCGCAGCTAAGTGAGAGCCACCCTGTTCCAATGCTTGTATTTAAATAACAGTAAATATACACAAATATGAGTAAACTAGCCTTCTTGAAACCCTCACAGTCAGTTAGAGCATTGAAAAATCTACAAAAAAATGCATACTTTAATGACCGCCAGATGTCAGGATCCTAAGATTCATGAACGTTAAATGCTATCAGCTGAAAAAGCAGTCATATTTCCAGTTTTATTTTTAGATTTTCAGATGTTGTTTAATTTATCTGATATTCATCATTGGAACTTGGTTTTGAAAAGTCTATTTCAACAGAAAGAGTGAACTTTCCTTTCCAAACATAAGTTCCAGTTTGGAAATCGATCAAAAATTGGCTGAGTGGCATGTGATAGAGTGAAATTTATCCTTGTTTCACTTTGAATGCCTATTCAGGGATGAAAAAATAAAAGTGCCTGTGCGATTCTGTGAAGTGTGCTGAAAGTGGCTGAGATGAGGCTAATTTTACCAACAATAATCATATTATCTAATTTTACAAACATTATAGACATATTTTGATTAAATACCGCTCACTGACAACGCGTTTCAAAAATTTAAAATTTGTCCGCCATTACGCGACAATCAATATTATACACAATACAATTTTACCTGAATCATTGAATTTGAAATCTCTTACCCCAAATGATACATATCTGTCATGACCTTCTTTGCAGGAAAAATACAGGTTTTCCTCATTCTCCCTCAACTCTCCTAAAGGGAAATTTTTTTTCTTGTCTGCCATTATGCGACGATTATGGAATTCTGGAATTATTGCTGAAATATTGAGGTGAGTGAATGTTTTAAGTATTTGGACATTAAAATAGATGAATCATACTGACTTCACAAGTCTATGAGCAATAATGCTCAAATATTTATCTGACCACCATTTGGAGGGAAGAAAATTTAATTTTTTATTCATGTCCATCGAGAAATATGAAAATTTGATACTATCGTGTCATGACATCCTGGCCTAACAAGTGGAACGGATTGTCATAGTAAGTGTCCATGATATTTAAATGTTTATCAGTCTGGTTCAACTCAATTAGTGTCATAAACATGAGAAAATATTTTAAAAAAATTAGTAGCCTGACTTTTATTTTATGAAAAAAAATGCTGAAAAAAAACATGTAATTTTACATGTTTGAAACGTCCTTACCCTTAACTCATATCACACCTCTGATGACACCACACCTCTGGAAACGCTCTGATACGTTTCCAATAGATAGATGCTGTTTCCACATAAATTTCATTTCTTAATTTGATCTTTGAGCGACATTTCTGCGGTGAAATATTGCAAAATAATATTCGAAAACTAAAGTGAAACCACAAAGTACTCCAACACAATTAGCAAACAAAATCTCGGGCTGTCATTAGCTGGTATCCTGCCAGCCTGTCAGTTAGAAGTTAGAGGCTGACTGCTGAACTTATTGTGTTTAGAAGTGCCTGGGGGCCCAGTCGTGACGCCGGGTACCGGATGAACCCCCTTTTAAACAATATATTAAAAAAAAAAACATTTTTAAAAAATCATGTAAATTTGAAAAGAATTCCAATCATTAGTTTTGTGATCAATGTGTAGGTTGGAGTTGGGTTTTACAGTTTACGGTCCCATGTGTCTTCGCAGACAGGTGACAGGTCTGGTCACTCGACTCCTATTACAAAAAAAAAAGAAAAAAATATTGTTTTCCAATAAATATTTTTTAAATCATTGATATGCATAATAATAGTTTTTGTGTATATATTCAGTGTTAAAAAATATTTTTTGTGTGCTTCTAGTGAGCATTTCTTACTAATTTCAATTCAAAAAAAAAGAAAAAAATCCCCAAATTCAAAGATTGATTCCTCAGTTGTGTTTGTCTGACTTGATAAACTGTTTTTTGCCTTGTGTTCCATATATGCTCCAGTTTATGGAATAGTTAATGATTTGATAATTTCATGAAGTTCATTTTTGATAATTTTTGGTCAGTTTTGGAACGAAGTGGCTCCCACTTAGCTGTGACAGGCCTTTGGTGAGCAGGGCAGGGTGCCAGACCATGTGAAAAGCACGCGATATATCTAGGGACCATATGGCTTTGATTTCATGTCTGGCATTTAGTACTTCCATCCATTGTTGGGAGAGCAGAAGCAGCACATCGAGTGTAAAGTGACCTGGTCTGAAACTAAAATGATGGTCAGAAATCAAGCCTTTGCAGAAGAGGAAGGATTTAATGTCTGAAGCGATGATGGATTCCATTACCTTGCTGATGATTGGGAGAAGGCTGATTTTTCTGTCGTTGTAGGGATCCGTTTTTGCACATTTTTTATGACGGCGGTAATGTTTGCTGATTTCCAAGCAGATGGCAGATAACCTTAAGCAAATGAGAGGGTGAATAGAATGGAGCGAGGGTGAGCAAGAGCAGAGGAGCAGGTTTTTAGGACATGTGGGCTGATGCCATCTGAACCAGTTGCAGAATCTGAGTTGAAGTTTGACAGCAAGCTCTCCACTTTGTCAGAAGAAAAGGATACAGAGTTCAGGGACAGTTGTGTGTGACTGGGTAAGTTGGGTGCAGAAAGTGATGGGTTTCGGACACAAGATTTCGATGCAAACACCGAGTTTAGTCATTCAGCCTTTTCATGTGCGGTATCAGCAGTGCGGCCATTTGAGGTAAGGGAGGGGATGGAGGGGGAACATAGACCAGAAACAGATTTGATTAGATGCCACCAGGATTTGGAGGAAGGAGAGAGGTTTGAGAGTTCAGACTTGAGCCGAGAAAGACGTTGTTTTCTGGCTCTCCTGATGGTAGATACACACTTGTTCCAAGCTTTATGGAAGGAACTGAGATTACCCTCAGTTGGGTTTGCTTTCCATGAGGCAAAGGCAAGTTGTTTCAGGACAACTGCCTCGCCACAAGCTTCAGTGAACCCTGGATGGGAGGAAGGGTCGGACAACTGAAGACGAGAGGGGATAAATCTGTGCATGAGAGAGAGCAAGTTTCTTTGGAAGAATTCCCAGGACGAGTTGATGTTGGACAAAGTATCGATGGGAGACCAGTCTTTAAGTTTGGTGGCTGCTTGGAGACCCCGCCAGTCAGCCTGAGTGAAATAGTTGATGACTTTGGGTCTATGTTGACCATTTGGTCTATGTTGACCTCCAAAATAATTGGCTAGTTGAATTCATCGACCTGAAATGTAAATCCTCTTCAAATTTCAAGTCAATCGGATGAAAATTGAGGAATTTAGAAATCTCACTTAAGTTGTTGACCCTTTGACCTTAAAAACAATAGGCTTCTTCCTTATGACAAACTCTACCATGTGGTGAAGTTTCATGAAGATTGGTTTAAAATTATGACCTGTAGGTGACAGACAGACAGACAGAATAACAAAATCGACTAACCAATATACTTGAAAAATATTCGATTTTGCAAGTAACAGACACAAACATAAAGGGGTGAAAACATAACCTCCTTCACTTTCGGTGGCGGAGGTAATCAAACTTTAAAAAAACAAGAATCAAAGGTTTGGCATCGATGAAGGTTTATCTTTCTTTTATTTGCAATTTTCCAGTTACGTTATGTTATTCTGCTGTACATGCAGAATTGATACACCTTGGAATTTCATTTATAGCAACACTTGATCAAATAGATCGTTACTTGAATGCTTAGGAAAATAACAAGTACCCGACTCGCTGTCATACAATCCTAGGTTTGTTCATTGTCGTCCAACTGTCAAGACTGGTGGAGTCCAAACTTGAGTTTATTACAAACATAAAACACAAGCAAAGCACAAACCTTCCGGCATGACTCGGCACTTTACTCCACCCTGTTCCATTCTACTCTGCTCGACTCTACACAGCAACGCAAGTGGTGATTGCCTCTTATCTCTTATCTCTGATTCTTCACCAAAATGATATATCGCAGGATATCTCATAAAGTTGTGGATAGAGTCGAACAAAACTTGGTGGACAGGTTTTGTGTGTGACAAGGACGACTTGATTAGATTTTGGTGAAGATCTGGTCCCGAATCCGATAATTTTTCAAGTAATGCTTCACCATTGAGATTTTGTGTCCAAAAATGATATACGGCACGATATCTCAAAGAGTTATGGACGGATTATGACAAAACTTGATGGACGATTTAGGGAGATGACAAGAACAAGCTGTTTAGAATTTGGTTAAGGACTGGATGCAGATCCGGCCTATCAGTGGGATACAAAACAAACTGTTCAGCCTGGCAGAGGGTATTCATTCTACCAAGTGCCGTTCTAGTTGCGATTGAGGATTATGTGTTGATATGTGTGCAGAAAGCGTTCACGCACACATAGGTGTGCCCCGTACATGTTCCCAAAACGTTTGAGAGGCTCAAGGGAGGGGCACTCCTTGATTGACAGCCGAATCACCAATCAGTGCGGGGCCAATGGGGCGAGACCATTTAATGGGACAGGGCGTCACGGGACCCAAAAAAGGCCACGAGCACGACCCAATGTGGTTCCGGGGGATGAACATATCTATATCCAGTGTAGCAGTTCGCTTTTTCCAGGTTGTTCTTCCTGTCTCCGGAGCTTGTGGTTCATGGGTTCGTGATTCCTGGACGCCGTTCCGTGACAATTTATTTTGTCAGTTCAGCTCAGGCTTTTTCAGCTGTTGGCTCCAGAGGGTCGGAGAGCTGTGGAGATCCCTCGCTGCTGCTGCAGAGACACTGTCCGATTCCCATTTTTCCAGTCGCGCATCGGTCACGAGACCCCTGTTGGAGTCATAGAGGATATTCCATGGTGCTGTCTTTACTCCCTGGTCTTTCTCCTGTGGTATGCCAGGGGCCCGATAAAGCTTTATTTCATAAACGACCTTCCGTACGCAAGATACCTTGGGCGTGTATTTCTTGTAAATAGTACTGTTAAAACAAATGCTCTCATGTGCCTCGTTCTTCCCTCCCCTGGTTAAATAAATACATACATACATAAACCAACTTTGCCTATTGAGTGATTCAATTTCCCTGAAGAGTGAGCCGCAGTGGCTCTTAATCATCCATTAAAAGGACAGATTGGGTTCGGGGGCGATTGGCATCGCACACGAGATGTTCCTGGGCACGAAGAAACTGCTCACCCCAACATTTCAGTGCCTGGTGTGGGGGAAAAGTCAGCATGTCGCTCGGCCAACTCAGATATTCCAATGGAGTAAGGTGGAGTGGCAAACAGGCCCTTGACCCTGCGTTGAGAGTCAGACTCGGTGGACTGGCTTGACCACTATAATAATGGTTTGTCAGGATTCGGATCAGAAAGCTGGCCCAGGTCCGACAACTGTAACAATATTAATACATGTTACATTTTAATCAACTCACCTTTTACAATCAATATATTGCCTCAACAACACAGAGTTAAATAATAAACGATTAATTCCACATCAAATCACAAGATAACATTGCACTGAACCAATGCACCACCCAACAGTCCCTCAAAAATAATTTATGTCATTTGATTGTGATCAATCAGAAACTTCAGTAAGCAAAACAAACAAAAATAATGTTCCTATTTTATAGCAAAGAACAACGAAAAAGAACGACAAAATGAAGATTGGTGTCATTCAAACCTTTGACGAGCGAGGATGACTGGTCCAGAAACTCGGACTCCACCTTAACCGCCACAATAAAATCTGAAAATAAAACATCGCACTCAAACTCAATTTTAAAGGGACATTAGTAGATGATAAATGTTGCTTCTGGGACGCCCATTCAAATGAATGGGGAAAAGGGGAAAACTATGTGACCCAAGCCCCAAAATCTCAAAATGGGAGACACACTTCCTCCCCACCTACCCCCTTCCCTCCCATACAAGCAAATGAAAAATTGAGACTCACTGATTAAAGCACTTCTTCCCCCCAACATAATCACAGTCCTTTTATATTTTCATTATACTCAAAGAGCGAACCAACGAATATTTGTCCATGTTCTACTTTTGGGAATAACTTAATTTTCTTATAACATTCATTTCCATCGAGTATATTCACAAAGAATAACTTGGAACTTGGTTCTTGATTTAAGTATCTTTGTTGAGCAGAGATGAAATGATGAACTTCTCTTTATGCTCTTGTCTGACCACCTCCTGAGTCTCATATCATTTTTCATAAACCACGCCCACTTTTCCACAAACCACGCCCACTTTTCTAAGCCCCACTCACTTTCCACAAGCTATGCCCACTTTTTATAAGCCGCACCCACTTTTGTAAGGACCACGTACTCTTAAATCATTTCCAGTTAAGCTCCGACTCACAAGGCTTGCCCAGGGAATTTCCAAAGGAAACCACACCCAGTCATTCTTCTATAAAGGCTTGAAACAGAGACTGAATTTAAACATATTTTTACTTTTACTGAGAATGGACTGCTGTGCTGAGCTTGAGTGGGATGACTTTGGTGTTCCTTGGAGTTCTACTACTTATATGGAACTAAACCTTCAAGTTGAACTGGATTCAAACTTCTTATCTATTGAGGTAAGATTTTCTTTTAATATAAACAAATTAATTTATGCATATAATAATCTTACATTAAATTAATATATTGTTATTTTCTCTCACAGGAAATTGTATCTGAGATGAAAAATGAAAATACTGCTTAATTGCCACAACTTGGGGTGAAATTGTTAGTTTGGTTGAAGAACTTGTGAGCGACCAAGACCCACAGAACGAGCTCTACCTTGATGACCCAGTCAAAGAGTTATACCTTGGAGACCCACAAAATCCTGAAAAAGAGTTTTACATCGATGGTACTCATTGTGAGTTATCAAGACAATACCTACTGAACAAGTTATACCTTGATGAGCCAGAATATGTTTTACCTCGGAGACTCACAAAAACAAAATTTTAATCAGTAAATGAGTTATCCTTGGTGGTTTTAAATATGAAACCTACCTCGGAGACCTCACAAATTTTTTTTTAAATCAGTAAACGAGTTATCCTTGGTGGTTTTAAATACGAAACCGACCTCGGAGACCTCACACATTTTGGAAAAAAAATCAGTAAATGAGTTCTGTCTTGATGGTTTAAATAACTATGGAATTCCTTTGATGGAAAAGGGTTCTGCCAAGATGGTTCTAAATATGAAACCTACCTTGGAGACTCAAATTTTGAAAAAAAAAAAAAAAAAAATCAGTAAAAGTTATCCTTGGTGGTTTTAAATATGAAACCTACCTCGGAGACCTCACAAATTTTGAAAAAAAACAGTAAATGAGTTTTGCCTTGATGGTTTAAATAACTACCTTAGAGACTCGGGAAAAGGGTTCTGCCAAGATGGTTCTAAATATGGAACCTACCTTGGAGACTCACAAATTTTGAAAAAAAAAAAAAAAAAAATCAGGAAATGAGTTATCCCTTAGAGACTTTGTAAGTTGTTTTTATTTTGGAGACTTGAAATGTGGGTTCTGGCTTGATAACTCACAATGTGATACATATCTTGGAGACTCAACAGGAATGTGGTTTTACCTTGGAGATTTGGAAAGTTGGGTTTATTTTGGAGACTTGAAATGTGGTTTCTACCAAAGAAGACTCTTGGGGATATAAATCTATCAATGTGGTTTTTTGTTGGATGGTGCTTGATGAGAGCAATATCAAGAAAGTTCTGGGAAGAAAGTGATTGAAAGTTCTTACACCCCCTTTCTACTTCATCAAACCTGAAAGCCTTAAAAGACAGAATTGGAAGAAGAGTAAAAAAACATAAAAACTAGAGGGGGAGCACTCGGTAGAGTGCAAAACCTCCGCCGCCAATACTGCTAGGTCACTCAAATGAACCTGATATCCTATTCATTCAATTTGACATCAACAGTGCTCACAGAGTTATAGTTTGCAACTTTCCCTTTTACTTTTAACTTTTACATACTCAATTCATTAGTCATAACTAGATTCCTTGAGACAGAAATTGATTTTACGTGGGTATATCCACCTGAAGTTCCAAAATCAGCCGCAATTATAATTTTGGCATGTTTTTTGTTGGAAATCACTTATAACATGTAGAAATGCAAAAAAAAAAAAAAAAAAAAAAAAAAAAATCGAAATTTTGTTGAAAAAAAATGTTGCAAAAATATTTCTTTTCTATAACAATTTTTTTTGGGGGGGGGGGTTGGAAATCACTTAAAACATGTAGAAATGCAAAAAAAAAAAATTCTAATATTTTTATAAAATGGCCGCCATAACGGCCATATTGGATTTTGGACTAAGTCCAAAATCTAATGGCATGATCCTTGGACCAAACCAAATCACCCCACCAAGTTCCGTCGAAATCCGTCAAGGAGTTTTTCTACAATACTGTTCATAATCAAACAAACAAACAGAAAGGGGTGAAAACAGTAACCTCCGATCTTCGATGGCGGAGGTTAAAAATTGTTAACCTCCGCCATCGAAGATCGGAGGTTACAGTTTTCACCCCTTTCTGTTTGTTACTTACGTAATCTAAAGATTTCGTAAGTATATTGATGACTTCCGTTTGTTTGTTTGTTTGTTTGCAGGCACGATAACTCGAGAAGGGAAGAAGCTACCAATGTCAAATTACACCACGTGATTCAGGAGGGTGATGGCTCGTGCTGATTAGATTTTGGTCAAAATCGGTCAAAGGTCAAGGTCACGGTGAGGTCAAATATTCGATTTTTGATGGTTTGGTACAGATAACTCGAGAACGGAAGAAGCTACCAATGTCAAATTACACCACGTGATTCAGGAGGGTGATGGCTCGTGCTGATTAGATTTTTGTCAAAATCGGTCAAAGGTCAAGGTCACAGTGAGGTCAAACATCCAAAAAATGACAACTCGAGAACAGAAGAAGCTTCCAATGTCAAATTACACCACGTGATTCAGGAGGGTGGTGGCTAGCGCTGATTAGATTTTGGTCAAAATCGGTCAAAGGTCAAGGTCACAGTGAGGTCAAACATCCAAAACATTCGATTTTTGATGGTTTGGTACAGAATCATCGTCAAAACTTCTGGTTTGCGTCGCTACCTTCTCAAGAGACAGCTTTTATTAGACAAGGTCAGAGGTCAAGTTGACGATTTCGTAAGTACCAGTCTATGACTGCTTGTTTGTTTGTTTGTTTGTAGGCACGATAACTCGAGAACGGAAGAAGCTACCAATGTCAAATTACACCACGTGATTCAGGAGGGTGATGGCAAGTGCTGATTAGATTTTGGTTGAAATCGGTCAAAGGTCAAGGTCACAGTGAGGTCAAATATCCGATTTTTGATGGTTTGGTACAGATGACTCGAGAACGGAAGAAGCTACCAATGTCAAATTACACCATGTGATTCAGGAGGGTGATGGCTAGTGCTGATTAGATTTTGCTCAAAATCGGTCAAAGGTCAAGGTCACAGTGAGGTCAAACATCCAAAACATTCAATTTTTGATGGTTTGGTACAGAATCATCGTAGAAACTTCTGGTTTGCGTCGCCACCTTCTCTGGAGACAGTTTTTATCAGACAAGGTCAGAGGTCAAGTTGAAGATTTCGTAAGTACCAGTCTATGACTGCTTGTTTGTGTGTTTGTAGGCACGATATCTCGAGAACGGAAGAAGCTACCAATGTCAAATTACACCACGTGATTCAGGAGGGTGGTGGCTAGCGCTGATTAGATTTTGGTCAAAATCGGTCAAAGGTCAAGGTCACAGTGAGGTCAAACATAATTCCGTAAATTAATGTGGAGAAATGGAGTATTTTTGCTTCGCTCGACGTTACGCGTTCGTTTTAACTTCGATTTTAATTTTGTCTTCGGTTTTTGCGATCGCATAGGACGCTTAAAACTCGGTTGTCGAAATTCTGGTAAAAATCGGATGTTTTGGAGACGTTTTAAGATTGTATAAAAAATATTTCACTCGACGCGTCACGGGTCGTCCCATGATGCAGTGCGCTCGAGCAGACGCATCGTTGAGTCACGTATGGTTTTCCCTGTGCGCGCTGACGGTGTTTTCGATAAAGATGGTGTTTAAAAGTCATTTTTTATCCCAATAAAGGTTATCGTCGCATGCCTGACTTGCTGAGCCGTCGGATTATGTAAAGATTGTTGGTGGATGGCCGAATATTGCGGTTTTGTGACTTTAATAAAATAATATTGAATGATTGCGTGGAGAAATGGAGATTTTTGCTTCGCTCGACGTTACGAGTTCGTTTTAACTTCGATTTTAATTTTGTCTTCGGTTTTTGCGATCGCTTAGGACGCTTAAAATTCGGTTGTCGAAATTCTGGTAAAAATCGGATGTTTTGGAGACGTTTTAAGATTGTATAAAAAAATATTTCACTCGCACGTCACGGGTCGTCACGTGGTGCAGTGCACTTGAGCAGAGGCGGCGTTGATCACGTAAAGGTTTTGCGTGTGCGCGCTGATGGTGTTTTCGATAAAGATGGTGTTTAAAAGTCATTTTTTATCCCAAGAAAGGTTGTCGTCGCCTGACTCGCTAAGCCGTCGGATTATGCAAAGATTGTTGGTGGATGGCCGAATATTACGGTTTTGTGACTTTGATAAAATAATATTAAATAATTGCGTGGAGAAATGGAGATTTTTGCTTCGGTCGACGTTACGATTTTTGATGGTTTGGTACAGAATCATCGTAGTACCTTCTGGTTTGCGTCGCTACCTTCTCTAGAGACAGCTTTTATTAGACAAGGTCAGAGGTCAAGTTGACGATTTCGTAAGTACCCGTCTATGACTGCTTGTTTGTTTGTTTGTAGGCACGATAACTCGAGAACGGAAGAAGCTACCAATGTCAAATTACACCAAATGATTCAGGAGGGTGATGGCTAGCGCTGATGAGATTTTGGTCAAAATCGGTCAAAGGTCAAGGTCACAGTGAGGTCAAACATCAAAAAAAAATTATAACTCGAGAACAGAAGAAGCTACAAATGTCAAATTAGACCACGTGATTCAGGAGGGTGATGGTTAGCGCTGATTAGATTTTGGTCAAAATCGGTCAAAGGTCAAGGTCACAGTGAGGTCAAACATCCAAAACATTCAATTTTTGATGGTTTGGTCCAGAATCATCATCAAAACTTCTGGTTTGCGTCGCTACCTTCTCTCGAGACAGCTTTTATTAGACAAGGTCAGATGTCAAGTTGACAATTTCGTAAGTACCAGTCTATGACTGCTTGTTACTTACGAAATCTAAAGATTTCGTAAGTATATTGATGCCTTCCGTTTCTGTTTGTTTGTTCGTTTGTTAGTTTGTAGGCACGATAACTCGAGAACGGAAGAATCTACCAATGTCAAATTACACTACGTGATTCAGGAGGGTGATGGCTCGTGCTGATTAGATTTTGGTCAAAATCGGTCAAAGGTCAAGGTCACAGTGAGGTCAAACATAATTCCGTAAATTCACATGGATTAATGGAGTATTTTTGCTTCGCTCGACATTACGAGTTCATTTTAACTTCGATTTTAATTTTGTCTTCAGTTTTTGCGATCGCTTAGGACGCTTAATACTCGGTTGTAGAAATTCTGGTAAAAATTGGATGTTTTGGAGACGTTTTAAGATTGTATAAAAAATATTTCACTCGACGCGTCACGGGTCATCTCATGATGCAGTGCGCTCGAGCAGATGCGTCGTTGAGTTACGTGAAGGTATAATTGCGTGGAGAAATGGAGATTTTTGCTTCGCTCGACGTTACGATTTTTGATGGTTTGATACAGAATCATCGTAGAAACTTCTGGTTTGTGTCGCTACCTTCTCGGGAGACAGCTTTTATTCGACAAGGTCAGAGGTCAAGTTGACGATTTCGTCAGTACCAGTCTATGACTGCTTGTTTGTTTGTAGGCACGATGACTCGAGAACGGAAGAAGCTACCAATGTCAAATTACACCACGTGATTCAGGAGGGTGATGGCTAGTGCTGATTAGATTTTGGTCAAAATCGGTCAAAGGTCAAGGTCACAGTGAGGTCAAACATAATTCTGTAAATTCACGTGGATAAATGGAGTATTTTTGCTTCGCTCGACGTTACGAGTTCGTTTTAACTTCGATTTTAATTTTGTCTTCGATTTTTGCGATCGCTTAGGACGCTTAAAACTGGGTTGTAGAAATTCTGGTAAAAATCGGATGTTTTGGAGACGTTTTAAGATTGTATAAAAAATATTTCACTCGACGCGTCACGGGTCGTCCCATGATGCAGTGCGCTCGAGCAGACGCGTCGTTGAATTACGTTAAGGTATAATTGCGTGGAGAAATGGAGATTTTTGCTTCGGTCGACGTTATGATTTTTGATGGTTTGATACAGAATCATCGTAGAAACTTCTGGTTTGCGTCGCTACCTTCTCGAGAGATAGCTTTTATAAGACAAGGTCAGAGGTCAAGTTGACGATTTCGTAAGTACCAGTCTATGACTGCTTGTTTGTTTGTTTGTGAACAGTATTACGGAAAAACTCCTTGACGGATTTCAACGAAACTTGGAGGGGGGATTAGGTGTGGTCCAAGGATCATGCCATTAGATTTTTGACTTGGCCCAAAATCCAATATGGCCGCTATGGCGGCCATTTTGAAAAAATATTTGAATTTTTTTTTTTGCATGTCTACATGTTTTAAGTGATTTCCAACCCCCCCCCCCCCAAAAAAAAAATTGTTAGAGAAAAGAAATTTTTTTTGCAACTTTTTTTTTTTCAACAAAATTTCGATTTTTTTTTGCATTTCTACATGTTACAAGTGATTTCCAACAAAAAACATGCCAAAATTATAATTGCGGCTGATTTTGGAACTTCAGGTGGATATACCCACGTAAAATCAATTTCTGTCTCAAGGAATCTAGTTATGACGAATGAATTGAGTATGTAAAAGTTAAAAGTAAAAGGGAAAGTTGCAAACTATAACTCTGTGAGCACTGTTGACGTCAAATTGAATGAATAGGATATCAGGTTCACTTGAGTGACCTAGCAGTATTGGCGGCGGAGGTTTTGCACTCTACCGAGTGCGCCCCCTCGAGTTGAAAAATGTATTTCAAAAAAAAATAATGTTGGGTTAGGGTGGGTTCGGGTTGGGTTTGGGTTAGGGTGTATTAGGGTGGGTTAGGGTGAGTTAGGATTTTGAATGTGAGAGTTTGGGTGGGTTAGGGTTGGGTTGGAGTTGGGATTTTGAATATGAGGGTTAGAGTTGGGTTGAGTTAGGGTGGGTCAAGGTTGGGTTGGGTTGGGTTGGGATTTTGAATGTGAGGGTTAGGGTTGGGATTTTGAATGTGAGGGTTAGGGTTGGGATTTTGAATGTGAGGGTTAGGGTGGGTTCAGGGATCATACGGGCAATTTCCAGTCTGTCACATTTTGTCACATAAAAAGTCCATTTTGTCACATATATTTTGGGGTTTTAGATGCAAAGATTGGACAAGCCAGGATCACTTTTTAACATTCTTTTCATTCCAGGCAACTCAACATTCTCGTAATTCCACAACGTCGCTCATTCTGTAATACCAGGGTACCAATTCATCGGAAAACTTGGGAGGAAAGTGCTATTTCTTTTTCTTCGGGTTATTCAGTTCTTTATTGGCCCCATCTAGCATTTTTTTGGGGGCATTCTGGATGGTAGGATTCGCAGCCGCAACTTTGGTGACTAAGTTCTCAGATTCTCCCTTCACTGCATTGTCAAGCATAGTCATGCCCTCCGCCAACAGTGCTTCAGCCCTCCTTTTCTTGGCCAGAATTTGAACCTCCTGCTGAGAGTCATTCGGAGCAGCTGCTTCCGCTGGTCATTTTGTGGCCCGTCTCTCCCGTTCAATTCGCGTCATATACACCAACCTTGCTTTCCGAGTGTTTGATATCAGTTCCTCCGAATAAGGCAGCATCTGTGGTTTGTTATCAAATCTCTTCATATACGAACTTACTGTCTGCAGTCCATTGATGCGAGGCATAGTGAGCCGGGTGCGATGAGATGTGAGCAATAGTTTGCTCTTACTGAACCCTCTCTCAACATCGGCATTGCCATGATTCAATGTGAGGGCTATCCGAACCAATGTCATCAGATTGGCGTATTTTAACTGACCACTAGGTCTTTTCATATTGCCGACTCTGTACCAGTACACATCAACTCTTCCATTGACATTTCCCGCATTGGCGTCGGTGTTGTCCTCATCCGAATCTTCGTCTTCGGAAGTGCTAACCTGTGGATTACACTGAACAACAAATTTCAAAAAAATTTTTTTACTGGAGATGTGTAAAGTGATTAAGACTAATTTGGGTACGTTGATTTCAAAAATCATAACCGTTTTGCTGTATCACGTCAGGATTTTCAGGAACAGAAATATTCCCATTGCCTAGAAGTCAGGATTTCAAAGAAATTTACATATGTCTTTGACATGTCTATTTCGTACAATTGTTGTTAACTTGTGTTATATTTCTTTCTTTCAGATAAAGATGAGTAGGCGTTCCTGTACCAATCATCCTGACAACTTCTGTTATGTCTGTGGTCGGTATACCAAAAAAGATCAACAGCGAAGTATATCTACAGCAGTGAAAATGAAGGCCGCCTACTTTCACTACTTCGGGTGTAAGGTGGGGGACCAAGAACAGAGCTGGGCACCACCCATCTGCTGCACAAGCTGTCACACAACCTTGACTCAGTGGTTGGTGGGCAAGCGCGCGAGCATGCCATTTGCGGTGCCCATGATATGGCGTGAGCCGCAGAATCATCATGATGATTGTTATTTCTGCTGCACAAGCATCGCCGGCTTCAACAAGAAGAATAAAGGTCACATCAAGTACGCTGACTGCGTCTCTGCTCGTAAACCTGTGCCTCATGATGACGAGAACCCCGTTCCAACACTTCCAGCTGATCAGAACATAGCTGTAAGCAGTGGTGAAGAGGATGGTGATGATGAACCTTTTGAACCCGACACTCAAGAATCACACCTTCTGAACCAGGGAGACTTAAATGATCTTGTAAGAGATCTCTCGCTGTCAAAGGCGAAGGCAGAGCTGCTTGGATCAAGGCTGCAGCAGTGGAATCTACTTGAACCTAACACCAAGATATCCTTGTTCAGAGCACGTCACAGAGACATGGCTGAGTTCTTTGAGATGGAAGACACGATGACATTCTGCAGTGACATCAACGGTCTGTTGAAAGAACTTGGGTGTGATCACGATCCTGCAGACTGGCGCCTCTTCATCGACTCGGGGAAGAACAGCTTGAAGGCTGTTTTGCTCCACAATGGCAACGAGAAACCATCAGTCCCACTGGCTCACGCGTTCGGCATGACAGAGACCTATGAGACTATGCGGCAGCTGCTTGATTCCATCAAGTACAATGACTTCAACTGGCACATCTGCGGAGACTTGAAAGTGGTGGCGCTGTTGTTAGGGCTGCAGTCAGGCTACACGAAATACATGTGCTTCCTTTGTCTCTGGGATAGCAGAGACGACAAGAATCACTGGACGAAGAAAGATTGGGAAGAGCGAAGAGAGCATGTACCTGGTCGACACAACGTGAAGCATGTCGCCCTTGTCGACCCAGCCAAGGTTTTCCTTCCACCACTCCACATAAAGCTCGGCTTGATGAAAAGTTTTGTACAGGCAATGGATCTGAATGGGCGTGGGTTTTTATACCTCAAGGAAAAGTTTGGCAACACCTTGTCGGAGGCCAAGATCAAGGCTGGTGTCTTTGTTGGACCGCAAATCCGACAGATTATGAAGGACGAAACTTTTCCGACAACTCTAAACCCCAAAGAGCTGGCAGCGTGGAGGAGCTTCAAAGCTGTGACGGACAACTTCTTGGGGAACGAGCGCGCGGACAACTATGAAGAAATAGTGCAGCAGCTGCTGGAGTCCTTCAGGAAACTTGGCTCCAGGATGTCCCTGAAAATCCATTTCCTACACCAGCACCTGAACTTCTTCCCTGACAACTTGGGAGCAGTCTCTGACGAGCACGGCGAGCGATTCCACCAAGAGATTTCACTCATGGAGACGCGTTACCAAGGGCGGCACAACCCGAACATGATGGGCGATTTCTGCTGGTTCCTGCATCGTGAAACTGACACAGAGCAGCACAAACGCAAAGCCAAATGCCTAAAGCATTTTTAATTACATTCTAGTGGAGTTTTTCTGTAATTTCTATAATTTTGAAGCATTCATGATGAAATAAATGAATAAATGAATTTTTGTAAATTTCATTGAAATCCTGACTTCTAGGCAATGGGAATATTTCTGTTCCTGAAAATCCTGACGTGATACAGCAAAACGGTTATGATTTTTGAAATCAGCGTACTCAAATTAGTCTAAATCACTTTACACATCTCCAGTAAAAATTTTTTGTTGTTCAGTGTTATCGGTGTACCAGTCAGTCTTCCGGTATGTCCTCGCTTGAGTACTCCAACCACTCATCAGATACTGCGTCAATTTTATCTCTCGAGAACATTTTGATGCCAATGGCCACGCGCTTGATGGCTTGCTTAGCTGATTCTGACTGCCGAGCTAAAGGATGAAGAACTTGTAGGTCATGCAAGAGCTGGTTGTCCATTAGGAATGTTTTGAGGAGTTTTCCAATCGCCTCTGAATAAAACAGTTTGGCTCTCTTGAAGAAATCCAGATAACTCCCCTCGGATATCCTTTTGGAATCTCTCATGGCTTTTATCTCCCGTGAAGCCGCCTCTCCGATGTCCACTTTTGGAAGCCAGACATCACGATTCGTTAAGGCCCGGTCATACCTTGACGTTTTAGCCAACGTATGCAGATTTTTGAATTTTTTTTCTAAAACGCTGGCACACGTTGAATACGTTATGGGTAAGTTTTGATAACATTGAGAGCACGCTGAAAAAAACACTGCCATACGTCATTGTACGCTGGCTTTAAACGTTGTACTTTTTGGTTGTCCTCAAATTTTTTCATGCTTGAAATTTCACGACATATGCCGGCGTATGACTCACACGTTCCGCTACGCTGGCCACAAGTTGTATGCACGGTCTGCGATCGTTGACAGACGTCAACACATGCGACTTGTAAGTTAATCATAAGTTGAGACACGCCGAGGTAATGTTTAGCGTACCCGAAACTTATTTCAAACCTATGATTAACGTGTTGTTGGCACGTTACGCGATCGTTGCCACACATCGACAGACGTTACTTTTAAGTTACTCATAGGCTGAAAGACGTCGGTATAATGGATCGTCCTTGCGTCAGCGTCCATGGCCACGGCCAGGACACTTATTTGCAGCATTCTTCAAACTTTTCTTCGGCATGACGAGGATGTTCACACGTTGATGTCTAGCTTGGCTAGGATTCCAATTGTCCATCGGCAGCGTCTATTTAAAATAGTCGAGTTTGAGCGTTTTAACACGTTCAGAAGAAACGCTTCAAATTTCCAAACCCCAGCGTCAAAAAACAAAGGCGAGTGACAGCAATTTAAATCGTTCATTGTAAACAATGAAAATAGCTGAGTGGTACCGTTTAAAAGTCGTTGAGTGTAAAAAAAAAATCCAATTGTTGAGCGCAAGCGTCTACTTTCAATAGTGAAGATGCAGCCATTTAAATCGTTGAGTTTATCATTTAAATCGTTAAACGCAAGGACGATCCATCATAACCCACACCCTCCCCCTCACACTCACCTACTACTGCCAACATGAACAAACTACTACTAATACTAATACTGATACTAATACTAATACTGATACTGTTACTGCTGACATGGACATCGACTCAAAAAGGACTCGAAAACACTGTTGGGTTCCCCTTTTATGAGCAGCATTTTTATATACCAATTCCCAAAACCGCTGGGAACACGTCTTTATATGGCAGTTGTAAGCTAGAAACACGTTCATTTATTTTTTTTTGTCGACCGGAAGACGTCATTGGAATACGTCTACATACGTCGATGTGTGTTGGGACTACGTAAAGAATTGGTTCAAAGCACGTCAAACATAAGTTAGAAATAAGTTTCGCGTAAAAAAGACATTACCGCAACGTGTTTCGACTTATGAGTAGCTTATAAGTAGCCTTTGTGGATGTGTGTAAGCGTCCACATATCGTGTGTACAACTTATCCCCATTGCATGCGGAACGTGTGTCATACGCCGAGTACGTCGTAAAATTTTGAACATGTTTAAAATTCCTTGACGTACTCTACTTACTACGATGTATGATAGCGTACTTTAGCGTTCTACTCATGTATACCAAACTTACTCATACCGTATATGACGTGCCCCAACGTTTTAGACACATTTTTTAGGTCAGCATACGTTGGCAAGATCGCCAAGGTGTGACCGCGATGTTGACACTTCCATTTCTACGGCAGTTATGATTCGAATCGTTGTGCATCAGCCTTTTAATAGGCTACGTCACGACATCGTCGGCGATGCGTGCAACGCGCTATGCCTAAGTTAGACTATCGTTGGGCATCGGTTGTGTAGGCCGACAACAGGTTCAGCATTCGTTGGTATAAGTTATCTATAACACAACGAAACGTTCTGTGTCCGTTACCAATGCGTTATACATGAGACCAAGTCGCTATGAATACGTCCGAATCTTTAAAAAAAAAACATCAAAAGTTCAATGTAAGCCAGCGTTTTACATACATTTTAATACGTTGCCATCGCTGGCTAAAACGTCAAGGTGTGACCGGGCCTTTAGATCGATGCTTCAAAGTTGCTTTCCAGTCTTTCGACCAATAGCTCCTTCGGTCAGGACGCGTCGCATCAGCGATAGAATCAGTGTGTTCATTTCATCGTAGAGAATGTGGATGAGCATGCCCTCACTCTGTATCAACTTATTGAAATGTTGAACATGGACAGGATGGATTTCATGAATAGCAGTTCACACTTGAGAAACTTGTTACTCAAAACACCACAGATCCTCTTGATTCTGTCATTCTCCCTCTCTTTGTCAGTAAGAGTTCTGAGAAAATACTGTTGTGGTTTCCTGCCCGTCGGCATGCGGGCAACCGCTTTTAGCCAATGGCGGCCACTCTCACCCACCGAACGGGAAAACCTAGTTGCAGCTTTCGGAACAACGCCGAAATCCAGCCACGGGTGTGCTTTTAATCACACTGAAAATCAGCCAGCTATTCTGTCCGCACGCGACAGGGTCCGATCGCCGAATTGTCGATTTACCTAATTATGCGCGCAGACAGAAATGTCGGGGATTTACACCTCGACGGGACCTGCTGGAAACGAGCCGCTAAGCAGCTCACTCCATTTGCGATTTGCCGAGCGGTGTATATCGCCAAGCCCCGCTGGATCCGATTACTCTATTGGCTATTTAAAAAGCCAGCTAATTTCCCGAACTTAATAATGGCAGTTCAATCGAGGGAAAGGACGCAACGAATGGGTAAACATTCACACAAGGACATTTATTAGACACACGACACATATGCAGTCATGCAGTCATGTATGCAATCAGGTACGTATGTAATCAAAGCAATTAATGCAATGGGGGTAAGGGACAGGGCACGAGCAAGAGAAAGAACTACAACCGTTGGTCTATTTATGATGTACACTTATTACAATTCTACTTCAGGACATGGTGCCACGACATTCATACAAAGAAAAAACCCCAGGAAAGGAAAGGGCAAGAACTGGGCCTCGTGGGCCTTTAATAGTTCATGGAGCTGTGAAGACCGCAGGAGCTCCGAGAGGCCGCGCTAGTTACCTGCCACCTTCGTGGTGACTCGCTGGGTGCTCGACGTCCCATCCACACGGCGGCTGGCGTGACCGCGGCTCGGCCCAGGCCTCATCGTGCGGCCCGGTCAATCGGGCCTAGTCGACAACGCCTCAGAGGAACGAACGGGCCTTTGCTTTTTCAGAGTTGATGCTCTCTTAAGAACCCACCCATTCCTCAGCGTCGTTCGAACTGTCCCGGGGCCTGATCACCTCGGACCGTTTGCCGCTGGTTGGCGACTCCTCTACGGCTGCGCTCCAGCGACCCACAGTTCGGCACGGCACGGCAGGCTGCGCTCCAGGCTCCCCCGACTGCCCTCCACTGGACTCAAACCCCGGCTCCAAGCTTCCGCTCTCTGCAGCCTGACAGACTCCGAACCCCGACAAACTGACTCTCCACCGACTCTCTTCAAGCGAGCTCCACGGTGAACCAAGACTTCTTCAGCTCCCCACCGACTCCAGGCTTCAACTGCACTCCGACTTCAACAACTCGCTTGGCTTCTCTGTGCACCTTTATATGGAGTCCGTGAGGCGAGGTTTTGATCTCTCCCCTCCGACCTCTGACCCCCCGCTGGTTCCACCCCTTTTGATCTTTTGATCCGATTTCGACGTGAAGCTCGGAGAGAGCAGATGTGGTAGAAATCATCAGCTCCCGCAGAAGTTTGCAGGAATCATCGGCCCTTGCCCCAACTAGGGAGTCCCCGTGTCTGGTGGCAGAGATATTGTTCGTGGGGAATTCGCCGTGGCTGGCGCAAAGATGGCAGCGCAATGGAGATGAAGGTGAGGCGTTGCTGTTCCTTGTTGGTTATGTTATGAGGAGATGTGGTTTAGGAGATGGCGAGTTGTCGTTGTGGTGAAGGTGGTTGTGAAGGCGGTTGTGGAGAAGGTGGTTGTTGTGAAGGCAGTTGTGGAGAAGGTGGCTGTGGTTGTTGAGATGCGGTTGGTGGAGAAGGTGGTTGTTGTGAAGGCGGTTGTGGAGAAGGTGGATGTGGTTGTTGAGATGCGGTTGGTAGTGGAGGTGATTGTTATGAAGCGGTTGGTCCAAAATAAAGATAGCAAAAGAAAAACGGCTAACTGAAGATTCACAGCCCTGCACACGAATAATTTCCCGTTACCATCGGTGGGGAAATCTATTTTGTACACGCACTTATCGACATAACTGATCTAAAGGACCTGTATGGTGTTCTGTGAATGTCCACAACTGTAAGAATACTCTGTCAAAGCCAGAAGTTGCTCCATCAGTCTTTCTGTGACGTCTTCCAATGTCGTCCATCGCGAAGACACATGGCGGAGAAAGACATGTCCTTTAATGCCCTTGGATTTCTGCACAGCCTCGTGGTCTTCTCTCCTAGCAGCTGAGTATTTGAAAAGATAGAATACGTCAATACCTATAGATTCGATGCACTAGAAAAGGCGTTGTGGCTTTTGTGCAAGTTGCACGTGCCAATATTGATCATTTTCGGATTGATCTCTTCCATAGCCTTTTTCTGCAGAGATTTCATGACATTCGGTCCATCGGAGGAAATTTGCAACTTGTCATGGTACAGACCGCCGAGAGATCGAACAATGTTGTCCTTGAGTTTAGTAGCATCAGCATGACCCATCTCAAACGACTCCAGATGTTCAACACGAACACGATCACATCGAACTGTCTCCAATGTTTAGCAGTTTTTGCCTCATCAACCTGAATACTGTATGCTGGAGCAAAGTTCCTAATTTCATTTTCAATTAGAGTATGCATATACGGCCCCATTCCATCCGAAACTATGCACGCTGTCTTGTCTGAAGTGCATTGGAACTCCTTCGCGATCTTCGAGTCAGGAAACATGCGAGGAAACAATGCGATCATAGAATCTGAGAGTCTAAAGGACAAATTATTCACTGAAACATTGGCACACCACATCGTTTCCGCATAGGTCACATTGTCATTTAAGCTCCGCTTTTGTCAGTCTTCCCATCCATCGTCAGCACCCGCGCTGCCGCTAGCAAAACAGGTCTGTATATTCCTCTGCGTATCCACTAGTCGCTTCAATTTTCGATCATCACCCAAATTGTTTTGTCTTCGTTTGATATGTGTACCAGCCTTGGAATGACGGATAAGCTGGTCCTTCCCCCTCTGAGCAATGCTCACGATCTCCTGACAAAGAAGACAGCGGATGGAGTGATTGTCATGGGGTTTCACCCAGTTTTGTATAGGGTCTTGATTGGAGTCCTCCCCATCCAACATGGACACTTTGAAGACGGTGTTCCTTTTACTCATGATCGACAGCTGAAAAAAAAACAAACCCTCGTAAGGCCTGACAAAAATAATTATATGTGGTCATATAGTGTACTTCAACCACAAATGAAGTGCAACACCCATAATAATGTTCAGCAATTATAGTTCAATCGATATGTTCTTTCGTGTAATTGATGGAAAACAGCAGTTTGGGCGCTGTTGTGCAGAAATTAACGAAACATGTTAGCAGCTGACTAACGTTGTCTGATAAAGCAAATTCTGAGCACAAAACATCATTGGAATTCAAGGACCACAAAATGCTCCTAATTTCATAATGCATCTCTATTTCCTGCTTTGTGCTATTACTACGTAATGCCCCCACTTTTCGAGGACGACCGTCCCATCTAAAGTCCTTACACACGTAGGCTGGAACCGATACTAGATGGCCGTCCAATTTCGGTCCCAGATTAATCTGAGCAATTTTATGTTGTGGTCCTTAATTTCCATGCATTTGGCATCAGACATCTAACATACCTGTTTTTAGTCCAGGAATCTTCACAACAAGCGTAAATGTTCAGCATCGAATGACAGGAGGCGTAGTGATGAAATAGCTGCGGGGCTGATGGTCAGGTCTCTAATTAACATGGTTACATACAGCATAGTCGATCACTTGTCCAGTTTGATATCATTCCTTTCTAAAAAGGAATACTTGTAACCAAAAAGTATTATTAACAGAACAGTGTTAATGCAAAGAAGTCTGCGGTATAAGTGATAAACAAAGTGCAAAAATGAACAAACAGAAACCACGACATTAGTTATAACAAAGTGCAAAAATGAGCAAAACTTGACGTGAGAATGTGTGTTGATCTTACCTCTCACCTTGCTGATGGTGACCATCGATAAAAAGTTTGCTCTAGAAGGATAGTCATCGTGATACATCTGGTACAAAGCTGGCGCGGACAAAACTTTGTCAAATGTGCCACAATTCTCTCAACACTGTCACATGAAAACCTAGTTTGTCACATCGTCACATAAAATCTGTTTTGTCACAGAATGTCGCAGTTTTTATGGCTTTTGTCAAATGTCACAAAATGTCACACTATATGATCCCTGTGGGTTAGGGTTGGGTTGGGATTTTGAATGTGAGGGTGAGGGTGGGTTAGGGTTTTAGGTTGATTATGTTCCCCGTTATATGATCGATATATATATATATCTCTATATATCTCTCTCACACTCTCACACTCTCACACTCTCACACTCTCACACAAACACACACAAACACACACAAACACACACAAACACACACACACGTTAAGCCTTGACTATGAAGTTGAAGATTCTGTGTTTGGGGTTCACAGATCTAAGAACCAAGAAAACCAAGGTTCACAGATCTAAGAAACGCCTTTACACACACACATATTATTCATTGTATTGTTTATTTATTATTATTTAAAATTTAATACCTCAGCAGATACCCCCGACTATACTCCACAGAGGTGTATAAGTAGAGGGTTGTGAAAACCTATTTCTCCCATGAGTATTATCTGCTTACTTTTGTTTTTTGTAATTCCTGTGAATAAAATGAACCTAAAATCTCTTCCCCCTATAAATCACATAATTTGTAAGGCCTTGGTCACATTTGCCACGGCGGCCGTGGGGTCTCCAAAATCTGCGGCCACTAGCAATTCTACGGAGGCCGCAGTATTTCCACGGTCACACAATGTAGCAGTCACATATGTTTTTATTTTTCGGGGAGCTGCACGGCGTGTTTATAAATTGTGGAGACCGAAAACGTGGGGGTGCCGTACGGTCTTTGATTTGATGTCGCATGGTGACCTCAGGGTATCCCTGCGGCGGCAATATAATTTTCAAGGCAGACGCAAGGAAACCTCAAGGTGCCCGCAAGGCGACCGCAGGGGGGCCTAAGGCGAACGTGCGGCCAGACAGAGGGTAACGAGTGGGTATATATACCAGTCCTTTTTTTACTGAAATAAAAATATACCAGTATATATATATAACTGAATATACTATAACTATAATATACCGTGGGCCCCCAGAATCCGAACGGCCAAGCTGTTTGAACAAATTGGAATCCGAACAATTTTTTCGAGAAAGTTTGGCCCTAAAAACCCAATACATTTTTTAAAAAACCGAACAAAACGTAGCGTTCATGTTTGTTCACGTGTCTCCCCCACCTGCTCGACCCGCATCTTCGCGCTTTGTTCATTCAGTTCGTTGGTGGAAGTACTCAGTCACATTTGCTCTACGGCGAGGATAAGGCAGTCGTACGCCCTCTGAATTGACAGAAACGTGCGGCAGCCGCAGAGAAACTGAGGTGGCCTTATGGTGGCCCTACGCCGTTTGGCTATATTTTACAGGCCGTAGGGTCGCCGTGGAATTATAACTGCAGAGTTATAACTTTTTTCATTTCTACGCTCATCGTAGCAATTCGACAAAGCCAAGCTATGACGTAGATGTGTTCCACGTCGACCGAACGTAGGGCGTACGGTGGGCTTGCGTTTTCCGTGCGGCTGCCGTAGGCTCTTAATGAAAAATGAATTTTCCCAACCTCCAAAAAATTACGGCACCCCCACGTTTTCGGTCTCCACAATTTATAAACACGCCGTGCGGTTACCCGAAAAATAAAAACGTGTGACTGCTACATCGTGTGACCGTGGAAATACTGCGGCCGCTTTATAATTGCGAGTGTCCGTACATTTTGTAGACCCTCTGGGCGCCGAGCCAAATGTGACTTAGGCCTTACCTCATGTTTTCACTTTCATTTTTTTTTTTTTAATCATCTTGTGTTTTAATTATTAACAAAAAAAGCAATCCGATCACGTGGTGTGATGGACTGTCGGGCAAGGATTGAATTTCACAGCAAAACCAGTTGTAATTTTTAATATCCATGATTACATCAGCCCGATGCGTTTGATGAAAGTGATTGTGGTTCTGGGGGTATCATGTTTGATGAGCTGCCCTGGGGGCAGCGCTCTCGCTGAGTGCGCGAGCGATCGAAACCCAGGCCGGAGCTCGAGCCTGTGTGGGCCTTTGCATGTGGCGATTGTACCAGTTTACATACAATACACCGCCACCGAAGGTCATTTACTCATCCTATTTTACCTTAAACATGGGGAATTTCAGTTTAAAGTGTCTTGAAAGTGGGTTTTCTTTGGGTCCACGAACGGATTAATTCACTTTCCATTATTTCTTATTGGGAAAATATTTTTTGAATCGAACTTTTTGCAATCCAAACAGCCTCCAGGAACGAATTAAATTCGGATTCTGGGGGCACCACTGTGTATAGGCAAACAACTATACTCCGATCTCTAGCGGTAGTGCACGGTGGACGCACGGTCGACGCAGACTGCCACGGAGGCCGTACGTAGGTGCACGTCGGGCGTAGGGGAACCGTATGTCGACCTTGCGTTGCCCACAGGTAGTCACACAGACCGCAAGGCCACCGTACGGTGACCGTGTAAATAATGCGGCCGTCGTAATTTTTTGGGGGTTGGGAAAATTCATTTTTCATTGAGAAGAGCTTACATTAGCCGCACGGAAAACGCAAGTCCACCACACGCCCTATGTACGGTCGACGTGGAACACATCTACGTCATAGCTTGGCTTGTCTAATTGCTACGGCGAGCGTAGAAATGAAAAAAAAGTTATAACTCCGCGATTTCATTCTAGGGCGACCCTACGGCCTGTAAAATATAGCCAAACGGCGTAGGGCCACCCTGAGGTCACCTCAGTTTCTCTGCGGCCGCCGCACGTTTCTGTCAATTCAGAGGGTGTACGGCCACCTTATCCTCGCCGTAGAGCAAATGTGACTGAGGCCTAAGTCCAAGAAACTGTACTGATTACATCAACAATTTAAAACAAGTTCATTTGTACATCGCTTAATATAACCTTTTTCAAAATGAGATTTCCACCTGTATATTCTTACTATATCACCAACTTTGAACTTAGGCTTTATGACATTTATCTCTTTTTCATATTCTAATTTGGTAAATGTTTCTGATGGCTAAGTCTTCGTTGAGGTATGAATCGTATCGTTGTACTTATCTAAAATGTCCTGAATTAAAGATAACCATTGTTGAGAACCGAGTTGAGTGAATTTTTTATATAGTCTCTCTTTTAAAGTGCGATTGAAACGCTCAATAACAACCGCTTTTCCTTCATTAAAGGTACTGTATAGTGTAATGGTGTTATTTTAAAGAAAATTCATAAACGTTTTGTTGTAGAACTCTGTACCCTCATCAGTCCACAATTTTTTAGGTTTTCTCTTGCTTTTCTTAAATATCTGTTGAAATGCTAACATAAGAGTATTACCTGTTTTGTTTTTCAAAGGGACAACCCACGAATATCGACTCCTCAAATCAATAACGGTTAAAGCATACTTATACCCCTTATCAATATTGAGTTCAATCAAATCAGCGGACCAGATATAAATCAACTTCCTTGGAATAAATCTTCCTTCTATTAAACTTTGTGATTATTGGTTTATGTAATTCATCAGCTAATTGCTCTTCAATCTTAATGACATCATGAGAGCCTTGAGGTTTTTTTGAATTTCCAAGCCCAGGTTTCAATTGAGCACTGATCATCTTCTTCACAATGAACCTATCAACTTTTTCTCTCAAGGTTGGATTTTGTATTAAAGATAAATTATACAACATTTCTCGATCCGCTTAGTGTTTTTCTTCAAATGTCGTGCTATTTCCATAATCAATATCGTGTCTCATGCACACTTAATCAACCCTATTGATTGGTTTGCTCCACGGTTTAGGATTGTCAGCCTTATCTAATCTTTTATTCAAGTTTGTTCCTAGACCACAGAAAGAATACCCTGGTGGATGTAATTCCCCTGGTATTCCAGTTGTTGTAAATTTACTTCCTGATAACTTTTGTATATCTCCCCCTAGTTTGTGTTTGGTGATGAATTTACTCTTTTTTTGAGCCACACACCGAACATGTACCTTTTTGTATAACCCTATTATTTTTACTTTTAACATACGAGATATTTTTACTCTTGCTTTTCTTTTTACATTTGAGACAATAACTTATTTATTTATGTGAAAATTTTCTCCAAAGTGCAAAAACCTTTTTAGTTTCCAACATGCACATTTGAATCTTAATTTTTAAAACATAAAGAATCCTTAGAAATGTCTTTACTCTCTCCTCCATTTATTTAAGAAAAAGAATGTAAAACCTTAAGCAAAGGCAATTACACAAACATCATCAATAATGTAATCTTTTCCTTCTTTCTCTTCTTTATATCCACTTTCTCGTTTAAATCTTCTTCCTGAAATCGATGTTAATACTCTTGACGCATATATTTCTAATAGACTTGTCAATTCCTTGTTTTCCTCCTCAGTGCGTTGAGATCGATTTATTTTCTGTAATAACTTCGATCTTTTTTATAATCTCACTGGTTTCCATATTTTTTATATTTATTTCTTCTGTCTCTTTCCTCCCTTTCCCTCTCCTCCTCTCTCGTCTCCCTCTCCTCCTTCTCTCTCTTTCCTCCCTCTCCTCCTTCTCTCTCCTCCTTCTCCCTCTCATCTCAGTTTCTTCAACTCCTTCCTCATCCCTTACTATCCTTGAACCACTTTCACCCCATAGAATATCATACATATATTCGTCTGTATTCTGTGATACTCTTGCATCCATAATTATTTTTCTCATAATAGGAAACCAATAAGATTTGTTGATGATTTATAAAAGAGTTTTATATTTCATCACCTTTATAAGTTCGTTTTTATTTAATATTTTAATCAAATCTCTATTTGTGGGTTTTTTATATCAGTATAAGGCCAGTTCTTAATTGAAAAATGCCCGTGTCCATGTTCCAATTCATAAGGAATGTAAAATCTAACACCCTTTTCTTGTAGGTATCCTTGAATGCAAAAATTATAATTTTCTTGAAGCCTTCTTGTTGTCATTTATGTATCAGAAATATATGATAGATTAATATGATGACATGTAATACCACCCCATCTTCCTGGTGTTAAATCAGTTTGTATAATTATCCAATTTCCTTCCTTCTTTGTTATATAAACTATTGCTTCACCATCAGAGAATTTCCTATTCCCAAAATAGTGTATTTGTTGTTTGCTAATTGTGCTTCCACATATCTCCTGATTCTTACCAAGAGGGTAATATTCTTCTTTACGAGACAGATTAAAATCGTGTAGGTCTTCTAGGTTTAATGAAAAAGACCAATTATATCCTAAATCACACATATTATACCTCCATTTCTCTATTCTCATATTAACCATACTTCCTTCTTTATAAAATTCAAAACTAAGTGGAGAATTCAATTTAATAAGAAAAGGTATATAGTTTGTTGAACCAGGTGTTGTAGTTGTAAATTCAACTAGTTTCACAAAACGTGCTGTTTTATTTAAGGATATACAGTAGACTACTCGTAAGTCATCACCATCGGGACCGAGAAAAAGTGACTTAGACGTGTGACGACTTACGCGTATGCGAACATTCATGATGACTGTGGGGTGAAGGATAAAGTCGCGCGTGGCCTGGACACATACGTGTGAGAGGGCGCAATAATCTCTAAGCCGGCGATTGTACCAAAAGGGAAACACAATCCTCAGGGCATAGGTGGGGGTTCATTGGTGAGTTGGAAAGTGATCAAGCAAAGATGGAATTCATGAATCAATTTATCAAAAGTAAAGATAATGAACAACTGTAAGATAACTCGTATACCATCGGTGATGGTATGTCGACAAATTACATGACACAGTAATCGTGGTGATGACTACCACTCAATGCCTATGTGTAAGTGAGTGCGGTGATGTAAAAAACAAGCCAATATAAAACCATGATCGGACTTCAACACTAAGCTTGCTCGGTCCTTTATATGGATCGATTCTTTCATTAAATATTTTCCTTTTTAGACGCTGTATCCATGTATCTGTAATGGGGTTTGAGTATAACCAACTCCCCCCCCCCGTACTGTGCTCCTTCGTCCCTCCACCATTACGCTCTGCCCCTCCCACACGCATTATAATCTCCGAGGATCAACGTGTCCACCTCCTCCTATTAGGGAAAGACCGCTCGACCGTCCGGAGGCTGGTGGTGTTAACATAAACTACATATATATATATATATATATATATATATATATATATATATATATATATATATATATATATATATGTTATTCTCCGAAATAAGTTCGTAAAGTGAGTCCCGGTGTCCGTCTGTTCGTCCGTTATATGTATGTACTGTACGTCCATTAACATTTGACGAAAATGTCTTTTCCTCACAAACTACCTGACCGATATGGACCAAATATGGTACAATTTAACAGGGCAGTAAGGTCTCATGGGTTTGCGCTCACCATCTGGATCTGCCCCCTAAAAAGGACCTGCCTCAATCCACAGGGCCAATCCCAAGATGCCACCAGCGATCCGGGTCCTGACATACCAATCGGGTGAGACAAGGGCACCTCTGACCCCTGCAACTCCTCCAATGACATCATTGTGAGGCCGTGCGGAGGAGGAGATACAACATAAGTGGGGGCACTCGTCTTCAGAAAAGAGAATAAGATTGAGAATCGTTGTCTCAGTGATAATCTTGAGAGAGAAGTTTTCAGCTCATCTTTTGGCTTGCCCGAGAGATTCCTTGTCTTTGCCTTCAAGTCGTTCTGTCCTCGTCTTAGTTTTCGGGTCCAGTCAGCATCATGCGTCTCTGGCTCTGTCCAAGCTTGTGTCTTGGCACCCAAGCATAAAAGTCTGGGGGCAGCGCTGTGCTCGTACTCTTTCCAGGGTGCACGGTGGAATACGGCGGCTCGGAGATGCGCTGAACGAGGCCAGCGCTGAGGCGAGGAGGATCAGAACTATTATACGAGAGACATTGAACCAAAGCTTATGGGGGTGTCAACTCAGCCTAGCTGACGCAACGTGTGATCCCCATCTTCTCTTTCCCTCACCTCTATATCTCTCATTTCTTTGTCTCAGATGTTTGATGGGCACCCGATGCAAAGTGTAAGTGACTGCTATAGGAACAAGCCGGTAGGCGGACATGGGTAGTCGGCCGTTGCTAGGCAACGTAGGGGTACATAGCAACGGTTCTCTCACACATAACTAGGACATACCATGAACCTACCATACCAGTTTCATGTATATCTGACTCATAGTCTCTAAGATATAACGAACTTCTTTTTTTTTTTTAATTGTTTTCGACCAGGGTTCATTCAAAGTCTATCTTTTCCGACAGTTTTCATAGGATCCGGCTGGAAATTTTTGACAAAATGGCTGAATGTACTGCCCACAGTCGCTCGTGGCCCGATTTTTGATTTTCGTAAAAATAATTTTTCAAAAAATTCAAAGTCCCGTTGCTAGGCAACGGTGGTGTCCATAGCAACGGTTCTCATTTGCACACAACTAGGTCATGGTATGAACCTACCAACCAAGTTTCATCGAAATCGCCATTGTATTAACGGTGCACTGGACCGAACAGAGGGACAGACAGACAAACATAGATGGAAAAAGTGATAATAAGGGTAGAACAAATTTCAAAAAAATTCTTTTTTGAAAAAAAAAAAAATTCCGACGAAATTGACTACCCAATACAAGGGCGGGTATGCATGCAAAGGGGATAATGGGAAATTGTTATTGCCTGTAGATATCTGATGATCACTGTAAGTACGTTACAAGTCAGCTGTTCACCACAACCTGACATCGTCCCCAATCCAAAATCATGATCTTTTCTGATCTCGTTAACCCCTAACCCCCCCCCCCAACCCCAAAACTCACCTCAATCCTTCCTCCTTCCAAATTTCCAGTTTTCCTTCCTCAGAGTTCCCTTCTGTATCCATCTTGTCCATCCTATGCATTCTCTCCTGCCTGCCATTCCTCCACACACCCATTGTTTGTCAAAGTCTGTGTCATTCTTGGCCTTCAACTCTGCTGTTGGTGTTTCCTCCCTTTTTCCATCAAATATATTTATCTGCTGTTCCAGATTTTCTCTGCTGTTCCTTTTGTCCTGATGTGTTCAATCTACTTGAACCATCTCTTTCATTAGACTTGACTATGTGTAGAAAAAAACTAAAAAATGCTCATACTGAGCCAACAAAATAGAACATCCAGGCACTTCAGGAAATAATTGATTAATATATCACAACTTATGACCTGATCCAATCTTTTTTAAAATCTATTAACGTGTTGAACAAGGAGAAAAGGATCGGAAAAGGCAACAAAGTACTCTGGGACGTTCGACGGTTTCCTTCAACAGAAAAGGAAATAAAACAGGTGTTTTATTGCAAATTAATTGTTTAATGATCCCCAGAATTTTTTTCACACCATTAAGAAAATTAGCATCACTGGTATTGGTGAACTTGAAACAGTTTCTGATATGAAAAATGGTTTTTTTTAATGATTTGCGTGTTTAGGCCTAAGTCACATTTGTTCTATGGCGAGGATACGGCGGCCGTACACCCTCTGAATTGACAGAAACGTGCGGCGGCCGCAGATTTTCTGCGGTGGCCTCAGGGTGGCCCTACGCCGTTTGGCTATCTTTTGCAGGCCGTAGGGGTCGCCGTGGAATTATAACGCGGAGTTATAACTTTTTTCATTTCTACGTTGGCCGTAGCAATTCGACATGCCGTAGTTGTGATGTAGTTGTGTTCCACGTCGACCGTACATAGGGCGTACGGTGGGCTTGCGTTATTCGTGCAGCTGCTGTAGTCTTTTATCAATTAAAAATGAATTTTGCCCTAAAAACCGAATACATTTTAAACAAATAGCACCGCAAAGTAACCCCTCAGCCACTTGACGCAAACCAATATCAAGATGGTGGCCATATTGAAAATCGCAGCACCCCCATTTTCGAAAGCAACCTTCCTCTACTCAACCCCAACATACCCTGCAAAAATGGATTTAATCAGACAAGGCATTCTCTTCGAAATCGACGGAAACAAATTTCAAGATGGCTGCCATGGAGGCCACATTGAAAATTGTAGCGCGCCCATTTTCGAAAGCAACCTTCCTCTACTCAACCCCAACACACCCTGCAAAAATGGATTTAATCGGAGAAGGCGTTCTCCTCGAAATCGACGGAAACCAATTTCAAGATGGCTGCCATGGAGGCCACATTGAAAATCGCAGCATTCCCATTTTCGAAAGGAACCTTCCTCTACTCAACCTCAACATACCCTGCAAAAATGGATTTAATCAGACAAGGTGTTCTCGAAATTGACGGAAACCAAAAGTTGACAGACGCCCGGACGCCCGCCGGACAACGCCTATGACGACAATGGCCCTTAGCCAATTCGGGCTGGGGGGTAAAAACCGAACACAACGAAGCATTCATGTTTGTTCACGTGTCTCCCCCACCTGTTCGACGCGCATCTTTGCGCTTTGTTCATTCAGTTCGACGGTGGAAGTCCTCGTGAAAGCATCTCTCGTGTGTCGATCGATACTTTACCTCGTGTTTTCACCTTGATTTGTGCTGTTTTTTTATACTCATCTTGTGTTTTAATTAATAACAAAAAAGCAATCCGATCACGTGGTGTGACGGACTGTCGGGCAAGGATTTAATTCCACAGAAAAACCGGTTATAATTTGGAATATCCATGATTACCTCAGCCCGATGCGTTTGATGAAAGTGATTGTGGTTCTGGGGGCATCATGTTTGATGAGCTGCCCTGGGGGCAGCGCTCGCAGAGTGCGCGAGCGATCGGAACCCAGGCCGGAGCTCGAGCCTGTGTGAACCATTGGATTGGTGATTGTACCAGTTTACATCCACTACACCGCCACCGAAGGTCATTTACTCATCTTATTTTACCTTAAACACGGGTAATTTCAGTTGAAAGCGTCTTGAAAGTGGGTTTTCTTGGGGTCCAGGAACGGATTAATTCACTCCATTATTTCTAATTGGGAAAATAGTTTGGGAATCGAACTTTTTGCAATCCGAACAGCCTCCTGGAACGAATTCAATTCGGATTCTGGGGGCACCACGTACTGGTATATTTTTATTTCAGTAAGAAAAAGAACTGGTATATATACCCACTCGTTACCGTCCATCTGGCCGCACGTTCGCCTTAGGGCCCCCCTGCGGTCGCCTAGCGGGCACCTTGTGGCTACCTTGCGTCTGCCTTGAAAATTTTATGGCCGCCGCAGGGACGCCCTAAGGTCACCGTGCGACATCAAATCAAAGACCGTATGGCACCACCACGTTTTCAGTCTCCACAATTTCTAAATACGCCGTGCGGCTCCCCGAAAAATAAAAAATGTGACTGCTACATTGTGTGACCGTGGAAATACTGCGGCTGCCGTATAATTGCTAGTGGCCATAGATTTTGGAGACCCCATGGCTGCCGTGGCAAATGTGACTTAGGCCTTAGTGCAATTTCAAACTGATGTTTTCCTCGTGCGAGCGTGAAGCGAACAGTGGGATTAAGTAATTGGTTCCGTTTGTCTGTTTCTTTGTCTTCGTTCCCTTTGTCTGTTTGAAGCGACTTTCGCATCTTTGAAGCCACTCCATTGAAAAAAATTGAAACTCGGCACATGTGAAGTACTCCCCATGGGAAACAAGTGCGATTTTTTTTGAAGATGTCACAGGTGGCTTCCTTATGACGTCATAATTGTATACGTCAAGCAGTTTATCCGATCAGTATGAAAATTTTTGTGGGTCATCTAAGGCTTTATTGTTTTGGGGAAATTGATGACATCATCAGTCAAGGGGTTTGGCAGCCTTTTTTTTTTTAAACAAAAACCTTCAAAAATCTTCACTGAAACGGCTGAACGGATCGAGGCAAAACTTTTTGCAGGTATGATCGCCTATCTATGAGGAACAAAAAGTTCTCCACCTACGAGGTCATCGGGCAAATGGTTTGGCAGCTATGATTTTATGAAGAATAAACCTTTGAAAATCTTCTTCTCCAGAACGGCTTGACAGGTTGAGGGGAAACTTCGCCCACATGGATTGAACCAAAATCTTGAAAAAAGTATTTCTCTTGAACCGCTTCATCAATCGACGTGAAAAGTCACAATTCTGATCCAGTAGTCACTGGGAATATATGTTTTAAATTCCAACCTGATCGGATGCATGGTCTGGCAGCCAGAATTATTTAATCGTTTGATCTGGGTTCAGGGATTTTACTCAAACTTGGTACGACTATGTATAATGATGTAATAATGCGGGCGGAGGCATATCTGGCGACGTCGAAGAGTGCCCTTCCAGTATTACTCTGTCTCTGGTAGTGAAACAAGTTTGAAAATCATTCCAAACAGGAAACTTGTCGTTTTGAAGACATCACAAAGGACACAAACAACAGGCACGAAGAACTAATGTACGTATTAGATAAGGTGGCGTAAAAGACGCTGCATCAACGGTGATAAATTTCCAATTTTTTTGTTTAACACGACCTTTAACATCTTTATTTTATTTCAATTTAATTACAACACTAGAACACAAACCGCATTCTTGGCACTTTGAAAAAAATTTTTTTTTAAATTAACCTTCCGTTAACCAGGTGTAAAATACGACGGCGTTTTACGTCATAACAACCTATCCGCTCACAGACCCCGCCAATCAAGAAATCTGACGGAGACATTCCCTGTACGGTGAACTGCAGAATATCATTTGATATAAAAGCGTGAAAGTTCATTTAAAATTTTAAAGTTCAAAGTTCAAAGCCATCATCATCATCTGATGAAGTTAACAAACTGTATCATGAGGTATCCCCCCCCTTCAAGATGGATTGAAATCCCTCATGAAAACTTCAGTTCAGGTCGACCATGCACTCGGACCTGAAGGCTTTGTGAAGGAACAACGAACACAAATCACCATCACGGAACTGAAATCACAAGAAATGTTTCAATGAACGGAAGATCTCTTCCTTCAGGGACAATTCGAGTTCCTCCTCAAACAGAAAATCTCTTCCGTCGCTGAGGAGAAACCGACCATGGAATTTCTCCTCAGACTCGTCCCTTAACGAATCTGCTCTCAGGAATCGAAATCATCGCTCGAGCTCCGATGAAAACTCCTCATACTCGTCCGTTAACGAATCTGCTCTCAGGAATCAAAATCATCGCTCGAGCTCCGATTACAACTCCTCAGACTCGTCCGTTAACGAATCTGCTCTCAGGAATCAAAATCATCGCTCGAGCTCCGATAAAAACTCCTCATACTCGTCCCTTAACGAATCTGCTCTCAGGAATCGAAATCATCGCTCGAGCTCCGATTACAACTCCTCAGACTCGTCCGTTAACGAATCTGCTCTCAGGAATCGAAATCATCGCTCGAGCTCCGATTACAACTCCTCAGACTCGTCCGTTAACGAATCTGCTCTCAGGAATCAAAATCACCGTTCGAGCTCCGATTACAACGAACGGAATCGTTTCACCGGCTCAGGACATCGACACGGGTCGTGTACGAGGGGGCCCCGAGCCGGACATCGTGAGTTTCTCCACAGAAATTATTCACTTACATAGTGCACAGCACGGACCCCGCACGGGAATAAGAACAGCACGTACCGGGTCCGAACTCCTTATCGGCGGGAGATTCTTCCATCGGAGACACTCGTGGATCCCGGAGGGTTCACTTTGTGTTGTTCACCGGAGAGATCTCGGTTCATCGCACCCAGCACGGTGTTCTAAACTTTGGGACAATTCATTCCGGAACCACAGCACTGAGTGCAGTGAATTGAGAAAACAATGAAGATCGCGCACTGATTTTTATTCTTCCTCTTCTTCAAGTACAGTGACGTGTTCACGTCCTCGAGGTTCTCCGTAGACCACGCCCCCAAACCGAACCTCGAGGTTCTGCGTAGACCACGCCCCCAAACCGAACCTCGAGGTTCTCCGTAGACCACGCCCCCAAACCAAACCTCGAGGTTCTCCGTAGACCACGCCCCCAAACCGAACCTCGAGGTTCTCCGTAGACCACGCCCCAAACTGAACCTGGACTCGTCCTGAATGACGATGATCGTTCTCGAGACCTCGCGGTTGCTGTCCTCGTACCGTGTGACCTTCAAACTTGGACATTCGGACTAGCTGGTCCTGTTTCACATCGTTAACAGTTTATAAACAGGTTCCGCCATGTTTACTTGTTCATGTGAATCCCAGCCGAGTTATGATCAGGGGGAACCCAGGTTCAAATCCCGTGTACCGTACATGTGTCGATTAATTAATTATCTATCTCCTGTCCGTATAATTCTCCTAACTCTCTGTACACAAGGGAAGTGTAATTAATGAATAGAGCACACAGCACACATAGCATACATAGCATACATAGCATACATACCGACGCAATGTATATGTCGGTATGTGCACGTCGGTATGTACACGTCAGCATGTACACGTCGCTATGTGCACGACGCTATGTACACGTCGATATGTGCACATCGGTATGTACACATCACTATGTACACGTCACTATGTGCACGTCGGTATGTACACGTCACTATGTACACGTCACTATGTACACGTCGCTATGTGAAAGTCGCTATGTACACATCACTATGTACACGTCACTATGTGCACATCGGTATGTACACGTCGGTATGTACACCTCGCTATGTACACGTCACTATGTACACGTCGGTATGTACACGTCGGTATGTACACATCACTATGTACACGTTGGTATGTACACGTCACTATGTGCACCTCAGTATGTACACCTCGCTATGTACACGTCACTATGTACACGTCGGTATGTACACGTCGGTATGTACACATCACTTTGTACACGTCACTATGTGCACCTCAGTATGTACACGTCGCTATGTGCACGACGCTATGTACACGTCGATATGTGCACGTCGGTATGTACACATCACTATGTACACGTCACTATGTGCACGTCGGTATGTACACGTCGGTATGTACACGTCGCTATGTGCACGACGCTATGTACACGTCGATATGTGCACGTCGGTATGTACACATCACTATGTACACGTCACTATGTGCACGTCGGTATGTACACGTCACTATGTACACGTCACTATGTACACGTCGCTATGTGAAAGTCGCTATGTACACATCACTATGTACACGTCACTATGTGCACATCGGTATGTACACGTCGGTATGTACACCTCGCTATGTACATGTCACTATGTACACGTCGGTATGTACACATCACTATGTACACGTTGGTATGTACACGTCACTATGTGCACCTCAGTATGTACACCTCGCTATGTACACGTCAGTATGTACACGTCGGTATGTACACATCACTTTGTACACGTCGGTATGTACACGTCACTATGTGCACCTCAGTATGTACACGTCGCTATGTGCACGACGCTATGTACACGTCGATATGTGCACGTCGGTATGTACACATCACTATGTACACGTCACTATGTGCACGTCGGTATGTACACGTCACTATGTACACGTCGCTATGAACACGTCACTATGTACACGTTGCTATGTGAAAGTCGCTATGTACACATCACTATGTACACGTCACTATGTGCACATCGGTATGTACACGTCGGTATGTACACGTCGGTATGTACACATCACTATGTACACGTCGGTATGTACACGTCACTATGTGCACGACGCTATGTACACGTCGATATGTGCACGTCGGTATGTGCACGTCGGTATGTACACATCACTATGTACACGTCGCTATGTGCACGACGCTATGTACACATCACTATGTACACGTCGCTATGTGCACGACGCTATGTACACGTCGATATGTGCACGTCGGTATGTACACATCACTATGTACACGTCACTATGTGCACGTCGGTATGTACACGTCACTATGTACACGTCGCTATGTACACGTCACTATGTACACGTTGCTATGTGAAAGTCGCTATGTACACATCACTATGTACACGTCACTATGTGCACATCGGTATGTACACGTCGGTATGTACTCGTCGGTATGTACACCTCGCTATGTACACGTCACTATGTACACGTCGGTATGTACACGTCACTATGTGCACCTCAGTATGTACACGTCACTATGTACACGTCGGTATGCACACGTCGGTATGTACACGTCGCCATGTACACGTCGGTATGTACACGTCGGTATGTACACATCAGTATGTACATGCCGCTATGTGCACACCGCTATGTGCACGTCGGTATGTACACGTCGGTATGTACACATCACTATGTACACGTCGGTATGTACACGTCACTATGTGCACCTCAGTATGTACACGTCACTATGTACACGTCGGTATGTACACATCGCCATGTACACGTCGGTATGTACACATCAGTATGTACATGCCGCTATGTGCACACCGCTATGTGCACGTCGGTATGTACACATCGCTATGTGCACGTCGGTATGTACACATCAGCATGTACACATCAGTATGTATACGCCGCTATGTGCACGTCGCTATGTACACGTCGCTATGTACACGTCGCAATGTACACGTCGGTATGTACACATCGCAATGTACACGTCGCTATGTACACGTCGCCATGTACACGTCGCTATGTACACGTCGGTATGTACACATCGCCATGTACACGTCGGTATGTACACATCAGTATGTACAATGCCGCTATGTGCACACCGCTATGTGCACGTCGGTATGTACACATCGCTATGTGCACGTCGGTATGTACACATCAGCATGTACACATCAGTATGTATACGCCGCTATGTGCACGTCGCTATGTACACGTCGCTATGTACACGTCGCAATGTACACGTCGGTATGTACACATCGCAATGTACACGTCGCTATGTACACGTCGGTATGTACACATCGCCATGTACACGTCGGTATGTACACATCAGTATGTACATGCCGCTATGTGCACACCGCTATGTGCACGTCGGTATGTACACATCGCTATGTGCACGTCGGTATGTACACATCAGCATGTACACATCAGTATGTATACGCCGCTATGTACACGTCGCTATGTACACGTCGCAATGTACACGTCGCAATGTACACGTTGGTAACTTGTAGTCTGAGAAATTGTAATTTATTGGGAGTTGGGGTGGGGGGGGGGGTAAATCACTGTTTCCGAGGATAATCAATTTAATTCCATTTTAGATAAAATACATTGTTTATTTGATACACTTTTGGAAGTGCGTTGTTATCGGATTGTGTTGTTATCGGATTGTGACGTCACAATCATGTGCATATTGACACACCTCGCAGGAGTCCCATTGTCCCCCTTCCCTTCCTTCATAATTAGCACGAACACCCTTGAGAGAACTCGTGCTCTGAAGAACTCGGACCCGACAGGAGCAGCGGGATGCGAACCCAGCGAGTATCAGTCGTGCTGCTCGTATTGATTATTGGAACCTTCTTCGGATATCCCGGTAATTGGTATTTATGTTAATTACTCGTGCGCACGTCGAGAACACGCACTACAGTGTACAACGATCTGTCATGTTATCTGTCAAACTTTAGGGTTAAAATGTATCAAAACACCGACAATGATGAGGGACAGGGAGAGCCGTGACCGGAGGAGACGCAACCGGAGAAACCGTGATTGGGAGAGCCACGGATCGGAAGAGCCATGACCGGGGGAGACGTGACTAGGAGAGACGTGACTGACCAGGAGAGCCGTGACTGACCCGGAGAGCCATGTCCCGCAGAGCCATGTCCCGCAGAGCCGTGATCGAGAGAGCTGTGACCCGGAGAGCCGTGTCACAGAGAGCCTTGATCGAGGGAGCCGCGACTGGGGGAGCCATGACCGGGGGAGCCGTGACTGGGAGAGCCGTGACTGGGAGAGCTGGGACCCAGAGAGCCGGGACCCAGAGAGCCAGGACCCAGAGAGCCCAGTCCCGGAGAGCCGTGTCACAGAGAGCCGTGATCGAGGGAGCCGCGACTGGGGGAGCCATGACCGGGGGAGCCATGACCAGGGGAGCCGGGACCCAGAGAGCCGGGACCCAGAGAGCCCAGTCCCGGAGAGCCGTGACCATGACAAGCTCTCCATGCTTGCATATAAAATTCAGGTGCACCAGTCACTGTACTTGGACTCATTTTACAGTCACCACATAATCCTGCCATAATTGATAATGGAGCCACCAGAAACAGATACACTTGGGGCTCCCCATGGAGAAGAGTTCCCAATCAACACACCAGACTGATGGCTCCTCTCCCCTCAAAGTACTCGGCGAAGTCGATTTTGTCATGACCCTTGACGATCGGCTGTTTACTTTCAAAGGCCTCGTCGTTGAGAACCTCGATGTTGATGTACTGGCAGGAACATCTTTCATGGAGCTGAATGACATTTCGGTTCATCCAGGTAAACATCACATTAGACTCGAAGACGGGTCTCTTTCCCAATTCGGTTTGGCTGGTGGTCCCCTCAATCAACATACCATTCGCCGTGCCCATCTGCTGCATGCCCCTCTCCAAACCACAACTGCATGGCCTGCTGAATACATCGAACCGGACCTCCATGATTCATCTGTCTGACTCCACATACGCCCTTTGAGCCTCGCTGTGACATTCGGGCTCATCCTCCTTTGACCAAAATATGCCACCCCTTCCCCCTTAGATCTGATATTAAGCATGTCCGGTAAAAACCGCATTGCCAACTCCACTAATGACCCTCAGATTGTTCGGCCCCATGAACACTTTTTCCGAATATATCCCGTCTTCGTTCCTTCAGGACATCTCCATCGAGACACCTACCACTGAGTAAAAACGAACTTCAACGAAGCCCTCTCTTTGAGCCGAATCATTGTCCTTCCACGCTGTGAAGATCAATTGTGGATCATCACCGACAGGTGTGTAAAGAAAAATGGAGCATGCACCACCATGCATGTCACTCGTAAGGGGACCCAACAGCTTGCGGGCATTTTCAGCATCAAATTGCGGGGCTGCCAAGTCACCTGGCTTCCCTGTGAAGTTGAAGCATTCTCCATCGCCATTGTTCTGAAGCGCTTTGGACCATTTATCATTCACTCCCATCACAAAGTTTGCGTACTGACCGATAGTAAGCTATGTGGTCAAGCTTTTGAAAATCTATGCCAAGGATAATTCTCAGCTCGTCCCCGTGTCGCCATCTTATTGTCCTCAGTCAGTCCCTACCAGGCGTCGTTACCACCACCTTGCAGGCTCTGCTAATATACCCTCGGATTTTGCCAGCCGGAATGCTTCGGATTGTGACAATCCCCACTGTCAAATTTGTTTATTTGTTGAGTGAACGGAAGACAGAGTCGTTCGTCATTCCTCCATTCAAGACATCTTCACCTGTAAAACCAAGTTGCCTTTGAAAAACTGTTCTTGCCTGGTTGGCTCTGCAGTCCGAGTGCACAGATTTACACTGAACGTGTGCCAATCCCAGACAAGGTGCCCGACCTTCAAATGAGCTGACCAAGAAGAAAGATGTGAAAAGGTACTTGAATTCAGCCACCATATCAAAAGATGGAATGTTGGTTGGCCAATATCACAACCCCGACCAACCAACCTGCGAATGCATCATTACCCCACATTTGGTCCTAAACGACCTCATAACGGCTCTCAACATCAACCTTGATCACCCATCTTGCCATCAGCTCAAGCAAGTGATGCATCACCATTTCTGTTGCTGGTGCTGTTGTTGTTGGACGGTTTGAAGGACATGATGTCACCTGAGCGCAACCGAGTTGAGAAAGATATAATCGTTACAAACAACCATAACTTCAAATAACGTTTTGACAAGTGAAACGGAGTTTGGCAGATCATCCTGTCTTGGTGGACGTTAAAGGAAGGGTGTTTAGGAAGGGTGTTTAAAGGTAGCTCTCCTGATAGTCTTGCACTGTCAAGTGTCCTGCAATATCATGTCCGACAATTGATGCTCGCAGATGGATCACCCGGCTTAACGTCCATCCGAGAGACCACCTGCGAAGCACCGTTCTGACAGTCTCCACTCCGTTTGGAGTCAAGCACAGGCCAAACCAGCTCCTGTAGTGCTTCGCAGGTGGTCTCTTGGAATTCTCACTGTTATATTGACTTGTAGATTGAGAAAGTAAAAGTTCTTCGTCTTTCTTGGACTATCATGAGTATCTTGCACAAGGACTTGTAGAACAGCTCATGTAATACGCATTGATCCATTAGTGTGACATCACAGCAAGAGTCAAGGGTGCAGGAGGTGGAGTTCTGAGTCCGAGGCTCGTCCTCCACCCCTCGCAGTCTTTAACTTGATAACTCGGTGATATTCACTAACCTGATATAACAAGCCCTCTTTATGCAGCTCCTGTACCAGAGGGGGAGGACGAGACCGAGCCGGTGGAGGCAAACGAAGAGGCGGACGAGGATCTCATGGAAAAGGTGGAAAACTTGGAGCAGGACACGGAAATGCTACAGCAGAAGGAAAGGAGTTTTATTGACAAGTTCCGATGCATGGATATGAGAACTCGATACATCGTGTGCGCCACGGCGGCATTACCTGTGGCGATCATAACAATCTCCAGCAGGTGAGTGGACATCGCAACAATCCCAAACAATAAACCGACGTGTAAGTGGCAGAATCATCATTGTTGTGTCAATCAAATTAAACACGAAAATGCTCGTTTTCTTTCAGCATTCTGTGCATACACTGTGTGTGGAAGAAGAATAAGAAGAATAAGGAATGTGCCAACATGGGGGATGGATGTGAAGATGACGGAGGCACGAACGGAGATGGAGAAAGTCGCAGTTCGGAAGGTTAAACTGATAACCGAGGACGAAGATGAAGATCGACAGGATTAGGAGAAGGCATTCCACAACTCATTCATTGATCTCGAGCGTTTCATCACCTCCAAAAAACTTCGGTGAAAATCAATCCGTCTGAAGCTATCAGTTATAGCTGGAATAAGTGGATTTGAGATAATTTTATCAATTGAACCAAAATCGTGAGACGACATGCTTGTTTCTTGGATTAAATGGTTCACACCTCGGTTTATGTTTGAAAATTCATTCAAATGTTTCATTTTTTTTTTAGATCCTCCTGGAGGATCTCTTTGTCTTACTCACGTTGTTGTTCTTCATATTCTTCTTGTGGACTTTTTTGTTTCACAGCCCACAGTTTTCATCGAAACTTCCTGAAACTTGGCATATATATGTAAAAATACCCTGCGCAGACAGTAACCATCTCCGATTTTGAAAATTCCTCCCAGAAAAAAAAGTTATGACGTCAAAATATCTCCGCTAATGGAAATCGCCGAAAAAATTATCTCCGAAACTAGGCGAGCTTTTTGAATTCTGTTTGCGGGAATCGAACAGGGCATTAGCAGAGATGAATTACCGCACATATGATACATCACTATGACGTCATATCAACTTTTATGACGTCATTCCTATTTTTTGACATTTTTTGTTTCACAACCCAGAGTTTTCATCGGATCTTCGTGAAACTTGCCATGTATATGCAGAAAGCCCACGCGCAGGCAGTAACCATCTCCGATTTTGGAAATTCTTCCGAGAAAAAAAAGTTGACGTCATAATATCGCCGCTAATGGAAATCGCCGATCCCATTATCTCCGAAACTAGGCAAGCTGTTTGAATTTTGTTTGTGGGAATCAAGCCGGGCATTTGCACAGATAATAATTTATCGCAAACCTGATACATCACAATGACGTCATATTCGTTTTTATGACGTCATCATTAAGAGGACGAGGATCTTAGCTCATTTGAGCTTGTTTTTAATTGCATTATTAAACCGGTCAAGGGAACGACTCTCCCTTACACCCTCACGACAAGGAATAAGAGATACGAAGCAGCAAAAGGAGGGAAAGAGTCATGATCATAAGAATACACCACAAAACTAGAAGGGGACTTGGTAGAGTGCAAACCTCTGCCATGCAATGCCTGATCGACGAGAACATATCGGGCCCAATCAATACATTTTTGAGATATCGTGCTATATATATATATATATATATATATATATATATATATATATATATATATATATATATATATATATATATATATATATATATATATATATATATATATATATATAGTTTTTGACCCTATCTCTCAATGGTGAAGAATCACTTTAAAAATTAAAACTCACATCTAGATCCGGATCTGGATCTTCACCAAAATTTAATCAATTCTTCCTTGTCACACACCCAACCTATCCTCCAAGTTTTGTCCGAATCTGTCCGTAACTTTTTGAGGTATCCAATGCACAAACAGACAGAAAGGGGTGAAATCATCACCTCCTTCAACTTCGGTGGCGGAGGTAGCGAAGACGACACTCGGTAGAGCGCATGCTCCATCAGGCTGAACACTTTACATTTTCCATGCCACTGATAAGCCGGATCTGGATCCGGACCTGAACCAAAATCAAATCGGCTTACTATTTTCACCCACCCAACCTTCTGCTCACAAACAGACAAACAGCAGTGAACACGTTAACTTCCATACAGCTTTGGTGGTGGAGGTAAAATTGTATTTCAAGAGATTGTCATTTGCGACAGGTTTCACCATATCTTGCATTATACTTCGACACACATTTTTTTTTTGTATACCTTGTCGAAGCTCGTATGAGAGCGAACACACAATGCACAGCAAGGGGGGCATGAGACAAGAAGGGCGGGAGTGGGAAGGACAAAACAGTGGGGAACAGAGACTGTGGAAGGAATAGGGATGGGGCGGAGAACACGGGGTATACAAGATGGACATTACAGGGACTTTCAAGAAGAAAGCAGGGAATTTGAAGGAGGTGGGTTTGGGGTGGATTAACGGGGGTAGAAAAGATCATGGTTTTGGATGGGGGTGGTGGTGGATGGGGGTGGTTCCCTAAATAAGAGGTGGTGGTGAACAGCTGTTTTGAAGGCCTGGAGAGAAGAAGGGGATTGAAGAGTGTGTGGGAGTTGATTCCAAAGGCGGGAAAAAAGAGGAATGGAAGAGTGAAGGTGAGCAGTGATTCGTGATTTTGGTAGTTTTACCAGAAGGGGGTTGTTGGCGGACCTTGAGCGCCCTGCGGAAATATGGTGGGGACAAATCGCAGACACAGCAGGGGGGGGAGACCGGAGAGGAGACAGTGGAAGACAGAAAGACCACCGACCTGTCTGCGGTGAGAAAGTAAGAGGCCCAAAGACTCAGCCTCATCGCAGGAGATACCAATGATCCAAAATGCCTTGGTTTCCACAGCGTGAAGCCGAGAAAGATGGGAGGCAGGAGCACCAGCCCAGAGTGGAGAGCAGTACTCCATCAGGCGGTGAACGAAAGCTTTGTATGTGGTCAGGAGCTCAGGTGGGCCGAGGAAGGACTTCACGACGGAGGATTCCCAGTTGGCGACTGGCTATGGAGGCCAAGTTGGAAATGTGGCTTTCCCAGGAAAGATCATGGCAGATAGTGAGACCCAGAAGCTTGAAAGAAAGGACTTCTTCCAGAGGATTGTTGAGAAAGTGGATTGGGGGGGGGGGGGGTTCCAAACGACATAGAGACATTTCGGAGAGACATAGTGAGAGTGAGAGATTTGTCCGGATTGAAAGACATGTTCCACGTGTGTTGGACCAGTTTGTGATTTTATCCAGATCTGCAGTGAGCGAAGAAGCTGCTGCTTGCCGGTCTGAGGGATGACAGATGGTACAGCAGAGGGTGGAGTCATCAGCAAAGAGATAAGAGGATTTTACAGAGAGTTGGAGATATCATTGATGAAAATTATAAAAGTACAAGGTCCAGAACGCTACCTCGAGGAACTCCAGTCTGGACAAGAAGAGGGGATGAAAGAACTCCATTTAGGGCCACACAGTGACTGCGACAGGAGAGGAAGTCTGTGAGCCATGAGTGGAGATGGCCTTAAATACCACAGGAGGAGAGTTTGGTGAGCAGGGCAGGGTGCCAGACCGTCTCAAAAGCGCGCGATATGTCTCGGGATATGGCTCTGATTTCATGTTGAGCATTGAGGACCTCCATCCATTTTTGGGAGAGCAGAAACAGCATATCCAGGGTAGTAACCTGGTCTGAAACCAAATTGATGATCGGAAATCAGGCCATTGGAGAAGAGGAAGGATTTTAATGTCTGAAGCGATGATGGATTCCATAACCTTGCTGATGATTGGGAGAAGGCTGATTGGTCGGTAGTTGCAGGGATCTGTTTTTGCACCTTTTTATGCAGGGCGGTAATGTTTGCTGATTTCCAAGTATATGGCAGATGACCTTGAGTAAATGAGAGGGTGAATAGAACAGAGAGAGCGTGAGCAAGAGCAGAGGAGCAGGTTTTTAGGACACGTGGGCTGATGCCGTCTGGACCGGTTGCAGAATCTGAGTCGTGGTTTGACAGCAAGTTCTCCACCTTGTCAGGAGAAAAGGACACAGAGTCCAGGGACAGTCGAGTGCGACTGGGTAAGGTGGGTACAGAAGGCGATGGGTTTTGGACACAAGATTTCGATGCAAACACCGAGTTTAGGCATTCAGGCTTTTCACGTGTGGTGTCAGCAGTGCAGCCATTTGAGGTGAGGGAGAGAATGGAGGAAGAACATACACCAGAAACAGATTTGATTCTACGCGACCAGGATTTGGAGGAGGGAGGCAGGTTTGAGAGTTCAGACTTGAGCTTAGAAAGATGTTTGCTGGCTCTCCTGATTGTAGATACACACTTGTTCCGAGCTTTATGGAAGGAACTGAGATTACCCTCAGCTGGGTTTGCTTTCCATGAGGCAAAGGCAAGTTGTTTCAGGACAACTCCCTCGCCACAAGTTTCAGTTAACCAAGGGTGGGAGGAAGGGTAGGACAACTGAAGATGAGAGAGGATAAATCTGTGCATGAGAGAGAGAAAGTTTCTTTGAAAGAATTCCCAGGATGAGTTGATGTTGCAGAAAGTCGAGATGGGAGACCAGTCTAGAAGTTTGATGGCTGCCTGGAGACCCTGCCAGTCGGCTTGAGTGAAATGCCAGACTCGACGGCGCTGCGCTGGTTCTCTGATAACAGCCAGAGAGATATCCACTTTGACAAGCACGTGGTCAGAAGAACAGCAGATATTTTCGGGGAAATTTGTCAAAATCAGATCCAGAAGAGATGGAGTACCAGTGGTTGAGATCCAGATCGGGAAATTGACCGATTGAGTCAGTCCCAATAGGTCGCAGAAAGCTTTTGCTGCAGTTTCACGACAGGTGAGAGAGGTACCACATGTAGCCAACTGGCATAATGACAACTGAAGTCACCACACATGAGGAAGAGAGAGTTTGTATGAGAAGATAGAAGTTGATCCATGTTTTCGGATAGTGAGGTGTAAATGGAGTCGTCACTGTTCGGTGTACAGTACAGTACACATATAAACATGAGGTGGGAGTGGAGGGAAGCCGTAACCAGAGGTATTTCTGGGGGTGTGGGGGAGTGAGGGCAGTGCATGGAGAGTGAGGAATGGAGTCTTTGATGAAGAGAGCAACTCCTCCACCAGGACGAGGCTCAGGTCTGTCATACCTGAGGAGGGAGTAACCAGGGAGAGATACTTGGGAGTCAGAAATGTCTTGAGGGAGGAAAGTTTCTGTGAGGCAGATTATGTCTGGTTTGTCAGTGGCAACCTGTATGGAAAGATCTGTAAGGTTTGAGCGAAGGCCCCTGATATTTGAGGTCCACACTGTTTAGGAAGATGGAAGGAGGAGGCTTTGAGTGCAGGGGATGGGAGGGGAGGGGGAGGGGGGGGGGAGGGTAGGACAAGGGAGGAGGGGGAGGTAAGGAGAGTTGGTGAAAGAGTGTGGGGGATTGCAGAATAGCTCGGGGAGGGGGCCGGATGAGGAGGAGAAAAGGCTCTGTTGTGTTGGGGGAGTGGGGGGCAAGAGAGGGGGCAGAAGGCAGTTGAGGATTTGAGGAGGTGGATTGATGAGATGGAGGTGAGAGGGCAGTGGACTGAGGCAGCTTTGTGGATGTGAGGGGGGGTAACTTTGAGAAGGGTGAGTGAGGGGGGTGAATGGTGGGAGAATGGTGAGGGGGTAGTTTTTGAGAAAGGTGAGAGGGAGGCTTGGAGGGAGAAGAGTGTGATGGTTGCTTTGAGATGGAGGGGTGAGAGGGGTGAGTTGGCACTGAAGTTGGAAAAAAAGGAATGGTTGGTGGAAAGTGAACACTCCTAGAAAACTGGGGTTTTAAAACTTTTTTTAGGTCAGAGATGCAATTAAAGACATTTCTTGATGGATGCAATGAAGGCGAATTAAGAGAATGGAGAGAAGAAACGCAGAAACAGTTGGATTTTTTAGGCAAGGTATGAAGGAGAGGTCGAATTGAGAGCAGTCTGTTGAAATTGAAGAAGAGTAGTGCATTATGATACAGTAATGAGAACCACACGTGTGAAAGAGGAAGATGAAGCATTATAAGAGATCGTTTTATTATTATTATTATTATTGTTTGAGAGAGTTTTCATCAGATTAGGCAATGGAAATGTAGAAAAAATCGTGGAGGTGTGTGGTGAATTTGGAACTGGAAACGCAGAGTGAAGCTGCTGGATCGATGAAAAGTATCAGGAGGAGGGTGGAGCGAGACACATGGTTACAGGAGGTGTATAAATCGAAAGGATACAAGGAAGATTATTAATTTTTGGTGTATTTTTGAAGAAAAGGTGAGATTCAGGAATGGAAGGTTGTCGGAAGAAATTGTGAAGGTAATGGTGAGAGTGGGTCAGCTCAATTAGAATAGAGATGGTGTGCCGGCATAAGGAGGAAGAAGGAGGATCGGGACTCGTGGGTACGCAGGTAGAAAGGTAGTTTGTTTGTTTGTTTTGGATTTAGGACAAGAAACAGAGTGTTTAGTTGGGACGGATGGGGTACGTTGGGAAAGTGGGGAAAATAGGAATTGAATCTAATAGGGAGAGAATGCAAATAAAAACGATCATACACATAGAGGGGAAGGAATGGGGAGACCTCAAGGAACCCGGAAAGCCAAGGTCGACGAAAACTCACAAAATAGCACGATTTTTGAAACAAAACCGAACTAGGAACACACAGAAACATGTAGGTGACAAAATAAACAGATAAACGTGACAAAAATCGACCGGAAACTTAACTTTGAGAAAGTCAGCAGAGAGCCCTGAGAGACACTGCCGTCACTCCAAACCCAGAACCGGAAGTTCTGGGTTTGGAAGTCAACCAAACCCAGAATCGGAAGACATTATATAAACATTTCCATTCAAGAAAAAATTTAAGTCAGTGGTTCCTAAACTTTTTACCACCACATCCACTCTTGTAGTTGGTCCTTGCCTCCAACCCCCCCCCCCCACCCTCACATCTTCAACCAAATGATTAAAAATCCCTCCTGAATTAAAAGGAAAATTAAAAGTTTTTAGTCTTTTTATTGAACAAAGAATTCTGTTTAAGCAACACTCATATACACAGCATATTTAATGAGATGACACTTAATGAGATACTTGACATTGCTTTTTAGCTACCAGATCTTGAATACGTGGTCGAATGTCAGAGAGAGCACAACGCAAGTCCCCTTCAACGTTCTGCTTGTTTCTGTACTTGGTCTTGACAGCAACGAGCGTGGAAAATGCAGCTTCACAAAGATAGGTTGATCCAAACGTTGTCAGAATCCGAAGAGTTTGATGTGAGGTCAAAGGGTAAGCAGGAAGGTACGTGACTCAGAACGTGTCTAGATCCAGTTTTTTGAAGTCTTTTTCAGCCGAGGAGTTGAACTTTAACTCAAGCAACTCCTCTTGCACGTTGTCTGAAATATCAGCTACTTCACATTGAAATGGGTTCCGAATGACTTTCCAGGCTTCGCGCTTCTCATCTATATCCGGAAAGTTTCTGCTTTCTGTTTTCATTTTGATTAATTCTGCTTTCAATTTGATGAGTCAAATGAGTAATTATTTGTTTCTTTAACTCAGAATCAAGGTGACTGTGAATAAGAGCAGAATCCAAGTTAGCAAAACTGGCTGTGTTTCCATCCTGAATTTGATATTTCCAGAGGTTGAGTTTGGCCATGAAGGCTCAAATGACGTCATGGTGCATGATTATGTTGATGTTTTTTTCCCTTGGAGTTTGAGGTTGATGGCATTCAGCACTTCAAAGGTGTCCACCAGGTAAGCTAGAGATAGCAAAAATCCTTCAGACTGGAACTTGTCATGGAGATCTGCGTTCTGCTGCGAAGATAGAAATGTTGCCACTTCTTGTTGTAGCTCATAAAGCCGTTCAAACATGTTTCCCTTCAAAAGCCATCGTACGTTTGTGTGGAAAAGCAAGGCTTGATGTTCAGAATCCATATCCACACAGCTGTTTGAAGAGACGACTGTTTAAGGCTCCAGCTTTGATGAAGTTGACTACCTTGATAGCCAGCTTCATGACATCCCTCATTTCAGCAGGTAGAGTTCTGGATGTGAAGGCTTCACGATGAAGGATGCAGTGCATACCTATAGCAGATGGACTTTTTTCTTTCACTCTTGTGATGAAACCATATTGCAAACAAAGCATGGCCGAAGCTCCTTCAGAACACACCCTGACCAGCAAGTCCCACGAAAGTTGATTTTCCTGGAAGAAGTTTGATACCACTTGAAAAATATCTGTTGCTGTTGTATAACTTTACATGTTCATCTTTCGGCTGCTCCCGTTAGGGGTCGCCACAGCGGATCATCCGTTATGATCCGCATACTGATTTGGCACAGGTTTTACGCCGGATGCCCTTCCTGACGCAACCCTGGTCGCCTCTTATGACACAGGGATCAGGATTTGGGTTTCGCCATGATTCCGGGCTGCTCTCCACCCTGCCCAGTGCAGAGCCCCCGTCCTCAAGCGATCCTCCAACCCAAGCCTCCGAGTCGCCGGATTACAGGCGCACGCCACTACGCCCGGTTGTTGTATAACTTTACATATAACTATATATTATTACGATATAAGAGTATATATATATATATATATATATATATATATATATATATATATTTAATGTATATATATAATGTATACTGTATATATATATATAATGTAATGTATATATATATATATAATATATATATATACTGTATATATATATATAATATATATATATATATATATATATACTGTGTATATATATATATATATATATATATATATATATATACATATATATATAAATATATATATATATATATATATATATATATATATACATATATACATATACATATATATATATATATATATATATCTATACATTTACATATATATATATATATATATATATATATATACATATGCATATATATACATATATATATATATACATATATATATATATATATATACATACATATATATACATACATATATATATATATATATATATATATATATATATATATATATATATATATATATATACATATACATATATATATATATATATATATATATATATATATATATATATATATATATATATACATATACATATATATATATATATATATATATACATATACATATATATATATATATATATATATATACATATACATATATATATATATATATATATATTGTTGCGGATTCGCGCCCGCCGGCGTGCTGACGGCCACGTAACTCGAATCGCGGCACGTCGCCCACCGGACGGACAATCCAGTCGTGACCCTCTCGGACTAACGCCGGGAACCAGTCACGGGTGGACCTTTCGGTCTCACCGCGATCGAGCCAATCAGCCCCCGCGTGGGATAGGGTTGCTCGCCGACCCGACCTACCTAAGTACCCACGCGGAGGGTAGACCGGGCGATCGCACCTCGCCGCAGGTCGACTTCGGACACGGGCCACTTAAGCGACCCGTTCCGTACTATCAGAATAACCGAGCGGTGTTATCGTCGACCTCGACGGTTCGATTAATTATCGGGCGTATTCAGCCCACTACCAACCCTTTACGTGAAGCAAGATGGGGATTCAATGGGAGAAATGACGAAGCGAAGCGGGAGAACAGTTCAATAATAAAGCACATTTATTCGCGGCACACGGGAAGCACACATTCAATTCCACCAAAAGCACACAGAAAAAACACAATTCCATTTACACAAAAAGCAAATATAAAAGCGAAAACAATGCAGAGCTAATACCGACTACCGAGCACACGGCAACACTTATACAATTCTACTTCACAGACGGCGCCGACAACACATACCCAAAACCAAGGAAAAGAAATACCCTCAAGGATGAGGCGGGCCTGAGGCCGAGACCGGGTCGCGCCTACCCGTCTGGTGATGAGACGCGGAGCGGCGATGGCGCCTCACTCCGCGGGCCTCGCGGACAGTGTCTGGCAGGGGGTGGGAAAGGGGCCCCCTTGGTCGCACTATCTCAGCGCGGGGGGAAACAGGAGGGGGTTGCTGATGCTCGGGGTATAGAGGATCTTTATTATCCCTGGTGTGCGTCTCCACCTCGGCCAGGTCGCGCTGCCGGCCTCCCTCGGGCGTGCAGCTCCCGGCACCGACGCGAGCACCCCCTCGTCTGGTGTCGCCGCCTTTCCACAGCTCGTCCCCTCCGTTCCGACTCCAACGCACACGACGAGCAGCTCCACCGCCCGCGAAGTCTTGACCCTCTGCTTCCGACTCTCCTACTCTCCGCCTCTGGACTCTCCGACTCTCCTCTTCTCCGCCTCTCTTGCTTCTGGACTCTCCGACTCTGGACTCTTCTTTGGACTCTCCTCTTCTCGACTCTCCGACTCTTCTTTGGACTCTCCCCTCTCTCCCTCTGACTGACGAACACGGTCCTTTTATCCCCCCGTAGCTTCGCCTTTGACCCCCTCCCTTTGACCTTTCACCTCGCTCCCCATTGGCCCGAGAAAAAGTGGGCGTGAAGGCTTTTTGATCCACAAATTTGCATATATCGATCGTCCTGGAGGCGGGGCCAAATCGCCCCTCGCTCACCGATTGGACGGCAAAAAGTGGGCGTGTGTCGTTTTTGATCCGTTTTTGAAGCACAAAATCCGTGATTTTGTACACTCTGTTCGACGCGCGCCCTGCACGAGTCCAACACCGGTACCCACAGCGGCGCAAGAACGGTGGCGATGCGACGGCTGCGAGGTGTGACGTGAAGGTCGTGGCGGTTGTGGTGAAGCGGCGTTGTGGTTGGCGGTTGATGTTGTGGTTGTGGTGGTAATCATGGCGGTTGGTCCAAAATAAAGATAGCAAAAGAAAAACGGCTATCCTGAAGAGTCGCAGCTCGCATAAATGACATGTATTCCCACTAGACAACGGGTTTGGACCTAACTACACATGTACTTACCGAGATACCTCACCTAAGGGACCTGAATGGTGGTTTGCGAATTTGGTAACCACAACATATATATATATATATATATATATATATATATATATATATATATATATATATATATATATATATATATATATATATATATATATATATATTGTTGTGGTTGACGAAATTCGCAAACCACCATTCAGGTCCCTTAGGTGAGATATCTCTGTAAGTATATGTGTAGTTAGGCCCAAACCCGTTGTTTCGAGGGAATAAATGTCATTCAGTCGGGCTGCGGCCCCTCTAGATAGCCGTTTTTCTTTTACTATCTTTATTTTGGACCAGCCGCCATTACTACCACCACCAACCACGTCTCAACAGCCATCACACAACCACCAACCACAACGCCGCTTCACAACAACAACCACCAACCACAACGCCGCTTCACAACAACAGCCACGACCTTTACCGTCACAACTCGCCACCATCGCATCACCACCATTCTTGCGCCACTTGTGGGCACCGATACTGGACTCGTGCAGGGCGCGCACCGAACAGCGTGTTCAGAAACATCACAGACTTTCCGAGGAAAACGGATCAAAAACGACTCACGCCCACTTCTGTTCCGTCCTTTCGGAGAGCGTGGGGCGATTTGGCCCCGCCTCCAGGGCGTTGGAGTGAGGTCGCCATATGCAAATTCATGGATCAAAAAGCATTCACGCCCACTTTTCCTCGGTCCAATGGGGAGCCAGTTAGAGGTGAAGGGTCGGAGGTAAAGGGTCAAAGGTGGGGGAGCGAGGCCACGGGGGATATAAACGGCCGCGCTCGCCAAACAGTTCAGTTCGGAGGGGAGAAGTCAAGAGTTCAGTTCGGAGGAGAGAAGTCAAGAGTTCGAGTTCGAGTTCGCGGTTGGGAGTTGTCGGTGGAGCTGGGAAGAAGTGGTAGTAGTCAGAGTGAAGAGGACGGAGCTGTGGAGAGGTGGCGGCGGCGAAGGCGATCGAGGGGGTGCTCGCGTCGGAGTCGGGGAGCTGCGGAGGCCGGCGGCGCGACCGAGGTCGAGGTGGAGACGCTCGTCGCGAGACCCGAGACAGGGTGATATCCTCCTCTCCCCCCCCCCCCGAGCATCAACAACCCCCTCCTGTTTCCCCTCGCGCTGAGATAGTGCGACAAGGGGGCCCCTTTCCCACCCCCTACCAGACACTGTCCGCGAGGCCCGCGGAGTTGAGGCGCCACCGCCGCTCTGCGTCTCATCATCAGACGGGTAGGCCTGACACAGTCTCGGCCCCAGGCCCGCCTACTCCCCTCATCCTGGAGGGTGGTTCTTTTTCTTTTGCTTTGGGTATCTGTGTTGTCGGCGCCATCTGTGAAGTAAAATTGTATAAGTGTTGCCGTGTGCTCGGTAGTCGGATAGCTCTGCATTGTCTTCTTCTTTTATATTTGCTTTTTGTGTAATATTGTGTTTCTTCTCCTTTTACATGTGCTTTTGGTGTAATTGTATATGTGTGTTTCCCGTTCATCGCGAAATAAATGTGAGTTATGTTGAACTGTTTTCCCGCTTCGCTTCGTCTTTTCTTTCATTGAATCTCCATCTTGCTTCACGTAAAGGGTTGGTCGTGGGCTAAAACGCCCGATAATTAATCGAACCGTCGAGGCCGACGAATAACACCGCTCGGTTATCCCGATAGTATGGAACGGGTCGCTTAAAGCGGCCCGTGTCCGAAGTCGACCTGCGGCGAGGTGCGATCGCCCGGTCTACCCTCCGTGTGGGTACTTAGGTCGGTCGAATTTGGCGAGCAACCCTATCCCACGCGGGGGCCGATTGGCACGATCGTGGTGAGACCGAAAGGTCCACCCGTGACTAGTTCCCGGCGTTAGTCCGAGAGTGTCACGACTGGATTGTCCGTCCGGTGGGCGACGTGCTGCGATTCGAGTTACGTGGCCGTTCGCACGCCGGCGGGCGCGAATCCGCAACACTGGTGTCAGGTCGTGCGATATAAACTCATCGCCCTCCTCGCGGCACTGGTATCGGAGAACGGGAAAACGGGCTCTCCTGTCTCCAGCTAAATTCACGGGAATCGGTCCAGGGGTGAGAGAAGCGACCCCCGATTCCCTCCAAATTACGAGCGAGCTAAATTAACCCTTCACGAGAAATAAGATGGCGTCTCAAGGCGAGCGGGAGCCGGGGTATTAGAAATGGATGTAGAATGTGTAGAATCCATGGCTCAGGACGAAATCCCCGTGCAGGAAATGTTGGTTGTACAGGAAAACGAGCTCGCCCAACTGAACCCAGAGCCCGAAATAGGTGCGGCAGCGGCCGCGGTGTATGACACCTCCCCTCCCCCTTTCCACCAAAACCCCCCGATCCTTGCCGAAACGGCTCACCCAAGCGCACCCGACATGGCCCAGCTATGCGCCATGCTGGCGGCAATGACAGCAAGGATGGATGCGAATACACAAAAAATGGATGAAATAAAAAGCATGAACGAAAAGATGGATACAAACACAAACGAAGTGAAAAACGAAATAAAAGGAATGAACGAAAAGATGGATGCGAATACACAGCAAATGAACAAGCAAATGAACGGAATGAACAAGCAAATGAAGGAAGAAACTAAAAAGCTGCGGGGTGAGACGCAGAACATGGGCCGATGCCTGCAGGCGGGCATGAAGGCCGTCAGCAGGGAGCTCAAAATGGCGACTCCACGTGTAGAAGCGAACGAGCTGGGAGGGGGTGCAACGGCTGACAGGCCCGCGGTGGAGGCGGGTAACAAAATAATTCGGGGGACGTGTTGGGCGAGGGTCGTGACAATGACCGAAAGAGAAAAATTAAATGGGGAGACCAAAACGTGTGAGACGAGACACGAGGTGACGACAAAAGAAATAAAAATAGTTGAGACAAGGGAGGTAAAGGGTGAAGAGGTGACTGAGTGGGCAGAGACACGGGAGATGGGAACGATAGAGGGAAGACTGCACGATGAAAACGGGGTAAGTGACGCACACACACACGCGGAGGTAGTGGAGGATAATGGGGTGAGCTCGCGGAGCGTGTAGGGACCCAGTGCGAGCAGCGGGATAGCCTCCTCCAGGAAAGAGGGGAGGGAGTATGCCCCCTTGAGGCGAGTCACGACCAGGTGGGTTCGGTCGTGCTTTGCGAGGTCGAGGGGAGGAGTGCTGTGGACAGGTGCTCGGAGAGCTTGGGGGGTATAGAGGCCCCGGAGACCCTTGTGGGGACACGAATCCCCAGTGTAGTTGTCCCTGTGTGTGTGGTGCAATGTGTGAGTGCGTCCCCGTGTGTGGAAGCGACCCCGTGTGTGAGTGGTGTGGTGGCGATGGTGCCGGAGTACGTGCTTCCCAGCACGCCGTGTGTGGATGAGGCACCGTGTGTGGAAGAGGCCGTGTGTGTGGATGAAACGGCCAGTGTGGATGAGGGACCGCGGGTGAGTGCCCCCGCGTGTGTGAGTGAGGGACGGTGTGTGGATGAAACACCGCGGTTGAGTGCCCCCGCGTGTGTGAGTGAGGCACGGTGTATGAGTGGGGCACGGTGTGTGGATGAGGAACCGCGGGTGAGTGCCCCCGCGTGTGTGAGTGGTGTGGTTTGTGTGAGGGAAATGGCACGTGTGAGTGGAAGGCCGCGAGTGAATGGAGCACCACGTGTGAGTGGTATGGTTTATGCAAGGGAGACCGTGTGTGTGAGAGAGCGGTATGTGAGGGAGATGTCGGTTGGCATGCGGGAGCACGCAGCCGCGTCTCCCGGTGTGAATGTAATGGAATGGAGTGTGAGCGTCGTAACACGCAGGTGTGCGTGGGTCGAATGGCGACGACGGCGACATGAGAAGAAAGGAAGCCGAGTAGCGGCTGTAGCTGTTTCGGGGACCGTGCCGGGTTCACCCAGCAGTGAGCACGAGGTCCGTGCTGTGCAACGCACGAGGCCCCCACGTGCTCGCTTGCGAGAGTGAAGTCCCGGTCCGGAAACGCACGCGGTGGATTTGCCGATCCCGCGGACGGACAAAGTTTAGGCAGGATTACGGATTTGGACCGGATGGGTTCTTCACGCGGGCGTGTGTGTTAAGCTCCAACGGGCAAAGCACATGTGTTCGCGTGGGGAACCCCTCGAGACGTGGGGCTTGTGTTTTTTTTATGCGCACGGTGACGCCATGGCTGCACGTGGGGTTGGAATCCGGCAGGAGGGGTATCCCTGCCGGATGGTACCGTCCAAGGAGGGACGAGGTACACGTGCAGCTGCATGACGTCACGGGCAGGTGCAAAGTGCGCGAGCTGTGATTTGCCGCGCTGGTGCTGCGCAGGTAAAGAAAAAAAAAAAAAAAAAAAGGAAAAAGCAAGCCTCACTTTCGGGTGCACAGGATTCCTGGGCAAGGGGTGGAAGACCCCCTTGATCTGGGCACAGGATGGAAACTAGTTAGGGGGAAGGGTTAGCATAGTTAGACCGACTTCATGGGGCAGGGGTAAGTCCTCATGGAGTCCGTGGAATGGATTAGTTAGAGGGATTGTAGCCAGATTTAGGTTGGGAAATAAAATGATTTATTTGGAGACATGGACAGACTTGTGAATGTGTAGAGGGGACGTAGCTTAGCTACGTAGTGTTAAAAGGAACGTGCTGTAGTTTAAGGGACGACGTGGGAGCACGAGTTAGTTAGGGGAGGTAGTTAGAAGGATGGCAGAGTTCAGTGGTGTGTGTTGAAGAGTAGTTGGTGAGTGAAGTGGAAGCATGTGCTTGGTGAGTGAGTGAGGCCAGCGGGTCTGTGTGTGTGGAGCGAATGGGGACTGCATGGTGCGATGAGTGATTGGGGGGAGGAGTGACTCCCGCCCAGGGGACCCCGGGGTCAGAGTAAAGTGAGTTAGGGGGTTAGTCAAATTGAAAAATGGAGGTTGTTTTGCTGTTGGTGGGAATGTTGGCTCGAAACCCATTTGGAGGGGTGCAGGAGCCCTGTTGACGGGCTTGGGAGCGTGGCTGCGAAAGGTGAGTATCGCTGAGTGGGTACCCCGGGCACCAGGCTAGTTGGCCGCGGTAGGCCATGGGCCCATGGGGGGCCGGGATAGAGTAGTGGGCACGGGTGCGCCTGCTTGGTGCGGGGGCCCGGGGCGCCATTAGCCGCGTGGGCAGTGTTGTGGGCATGGGTGACCCTCGGAAAGGGGCCCGGGAAGCCAGCCTGCCACGTGTGCGTTTCAGGGGAGGTGCCATGGGGGGCACTCCCCGGTGTTAGGGAGCTGGTAGGCTCGGAGGCAGTGTAGTGCCCGGGGGTGCCATAGCGGGAGATTCGGCAGAGGGTCGTGCCTGCCAAAGGGAGCCACGTGTCCCAGCCAGGAGACCGTGTGAGGGCACGGAGCGAAAATTGGGGGGCGAGGCCCGAAATTGTGAGGACACCAACACAGGCGACGGGAATCTGGGTTTATAGAACCAATAGTTTAAGCGAGAGGCGCTTGTTGAAAGCCCCGGGGTAGTTTAACAGTTAAATGGTTAGGGTAGATTAGGAGATGTACCCCTCCGCACCATCCATCCCCTCGCTGTCGTTGTGGGCCGCTGGACCCACTTTGGTTATAGATCGCCGAACTCTGGGGAGGCCATTCTGAGGCTTCGTTGGGCTTCGACACAGGACGTTAGCTCTCCCTTACTCCCCTCCGGGAAGGGAACGAAGGGGTTGGGAGTAGGCTAGGTGACAGGATAGGTTAGCCGAACAAGGACAGTACAGGGGGTTAGGGGACGATTTATAGTGGGGAAGTAAACATTAAAACAACAAAAAATTAAGTTGGGGCTAAATTGGGGTTTGACAAATTAAGGGAGTGGGTATGTACAGTGACAGGCAAAGGTGATAGGTTGGGAGGGAGACAGGTAGGTAGGTCCGAGCCCGCCTTCCAAGTGGCCAGCACCACCGCACTCCCTCCACCAACCTCCACGGAACGGCAAAGGCTGGCCAACTTCATCTGCAGCTGCTGTGCTGCAAGGCCTGTGCCGGCTGGATCGTCTGCAGCTGCTGTGCTGCAAGGCCTGTGCCGGCCCACTTCATCTGCCGGCTGGCTGTTTTCTTCAAGGCCTGAGCCGGCCAGTTCATCTGCCGGCTGTGTTTGCCTGCAGCGGCCTTCTTCTGCGGGCTGTGTTTGCCTGCTACCTTTGCCATGCCATGCCCACTGCCCACGTTCACCAGCCCCGTTCAATTTTTGCTCTGCCCCCCCCCCCCTG
>NC_140977.1:9973576-10026076 GCF_056783735.1 Eptatretus burgeri | reverse complement strand
TCTGTGCATGGGTTTATCCGAACATCTTACCGTCTGTGCATGGGGTTACCCTAACACCTTACTGTCGGTCCTCGCTGGCGGTCGCCGGTGTTCCCCACGGATAACCGACGTCTCCTCGCCTATCCGCACGGCGAAGCCGCGAACAGGCAGAGGTGTGCTGTGCGGTTCGGGTCGCTGGGGCCGCGTGACGCATCGTGGAGCTGGCATTGTTCAGCGCTAATCGGTGAAGGGTGGGGGAGGGGCAGGCGGGCATGCCTGGCCGACGCAACCCTCTGCCGGTCGCTAACAGCTTGGTGCAAGGCAATTCATGTCGCGGAGTTCGGTGTGGGGCGATTCATATCATGGGGCTCAGAGTGAGACGATTCTGCAGCTTGGAGTTATCTTGCCGGAAGTGGAGTGATGGCCGCTTCCGGCCGTGATGGCCGCTTCCGGCCATCACGGCCGGGCCACGCAGTGGTCCGGGCCCAATCAGAGCGCCCAATTCGGGTGACGACACAGCGCTTCGGGTTGCCCCCCACTCCATCCCACACCACGAGGTCTATAAAGGACGAGGCACGAGGCCGTCCAGAGTACCAGTTCGAGTTCCAGTTCCGGTTTTGGTGTCTTGCCATTGATGCTGTCGGTTGGTCCAGTTCTCTGTCCGGCTTGGGATTGATCTCTCCGTCTTCTTCACCCGTCCTTCCTTCTGTCGTCGTCGTCTGTGACTCCGCCTCCAATTCTCTGCCTTCTCCGCCCACACGTCGTTGACTCCACCCAACCACCTGGTCCCATCTTCCACTCGCTCTTGACTGCACCTTCTCCACCTAAGTCCATCCCTCCACACCCAACGGTCGAGTCTCATTATATGGACCAACGCCAGCCGCGCGAAGTGCCACGAAGCAAGAAACGGCACGCCAGCTCTCAGGGAGGTATCGCCCAGCGGAGCATCCCACCAAAACGTATTGGCGGCACGATCGGGCAATCGTGCAAGGTATTGAGAGACCGTTAGCCTCATCTCCTGTCCTCCTTTTTCTCTACATTAACTCCTTTTTTCATACTGAAGTGTACATACCGACGTGTACGTAGTGGTGTGTACATACCAACGTGGACATCCCAACGTGTACATACCGACGTGTACATACCGACGTGTACGTAGTGGTGTGTACATACCGACGTGTACATACCGACGTGTACATAGTGGTGTGTACATACCAACATGTACGAAGTGGTGTGTACATACCGACGTGTACGTAGTGGTGTACATACCGACGTGTACATAGTGGTGTGTACATACCGACGTGTACATACTGACGTGTACGTAGTGGTGTGTACATACCGACATGTACATACCGACGTGTACGTAGTGGAGTACATACCGACGTGTACGTAGTGGTGTGTACATACCAACGTGGACATCCCAACGTGTACATACCGACGTGTACGTAGTGGTGTGTACATACTGACGTGTACGTAGTGGTGTGTACATACCAACATGGACATCCCGACGTGTACGTAGTGGTGTGTACATACCAACGTGGACATCCCAACGTGTACGTAGTGGTGTGTACATACTGACGTGTACGTAGTGGTGTGTACATACCGACGTGTACGTAGTTGTGTACATACCGACGTGTACATAGTGGTGTGTACATCCCAACGTGTACATACCGACGTGTACGTAGTGGTGTGTACATACCAACGTGGACATCCCAACGTGTACATACCGACGTGTACGTAGTGGTGTACATACGGACATGCACGTAGTGGTGTGTAAATACCAACGTGGACATCCCAACGTTTACATACCGACGTGTACATACCGACATCTACATACCGACGTGTATATTGCGACATGGACATAGCGACGTGTACATCGCGACGTGTAAATAGCGACCTGAAAATAGCGGTGTGTACTTACCGACGTGTACATACCGACGTGTACATACCGACGTGTACATACCGACGTGTACATACCGACGTGTACGTAGTGGTGTGTACATACCGACGTGTACATACCGACGTGTACATAGTGGTGTGTACATACCAACGTGTACGAAGTGGTGTGTACATACCGACGTGTACATAGTGGTGTGTACATACCGACGTGTACATACTGACGTGTACGTAGTGGTGTGTACATACCGACATGTACATACCGACGTGTACGTAGTGGAGTACATACCGACGTGTACGTAGTGGTGTGTACATACCAACGTGGACATCCCAACGTGTACATACCGACGTGTACGTAGTGGTGTGTACATACCGACGTGTACGTAGTGGTGTGTACATACCAACATGGACATCCCGACGTGTACGTAGTGGTGTGTACATACCAACGTGGACATCCCAACGTGTACGTAGTGGTGTATACATACTGACGTGTACGTAGTGGTGTGTACATACCGACGTGTACGTAGTTGTGTACATACCGACGTGTACGTAGTTGTGTACATACCGACGTGTACATAGTGGTGTGTACATCCCAACGTGTACATACCGACGTGTACGTAGTGGTGTGTACATACCAACGTGGACATCCCAACGTGTACATACCGACGTGTACGTAGTGGTGTACATACGGACATGCACGTAGTGGTGTGTAAATACCAACGTGGACATCCCAACGTTTACATACCGACGTGTACATACCGACATCTACATACCGACGTGTATATTGCGACATGGACATAGCGACGTGTACATCGCGACGTGTAAATAGCGACCTGAAAATAGCGGTGTGTACTTACCGACGTGTACATACCGACGTGTACATACCGACGTGTACATATCGACGTGTACATATCGACGTGTACATATCGACGTGTACTTACCGACGTGTGCTTACCGACGTGTACTTACCGACGTGTACTTACCGACGTGTACATACCGACGTGCACATACCGACGTGTACTTACCGACGTGTACATACCGACGTGTACATACCGACGTGTACATACCGACGTGTACTTACCGACGTGTACATACCGACGTGTACATACCGACGTGTACATACCGACGTGTACATACCAACGTGTACATACCGACGAGCCTCCACCGGAGTTCCATCAAATCCTCCAGACATGATTTGCATCACGAGGAGTTTTTGCTTCATCTATTTATTACGTACGGAAATGTCACTGAAAAATTTACACCTCTTCCCCCCAATCCCCACCCCACAGAGCGACGTGTACATCGCGTCGGTATGTACACGTCGGTATGTACACGTCGATATGTACACGTCGGTATGTACGTTATGCGTGCTGTGTGCTCCATTCATTAATTAATTACACTTCCCTTGTGTACAGAAGAGGGTTAGGAGACATTAGTGGACACGGACATGAATTACACGGACAGGAGGAGATAGATAATAATAGACACATGTACGGTACACGGGATTTGAACCTGGGTTCCTCCTGATCAAGACTCGGCTGGGATTCACATAAAACACATAAACAAGTAAACATGGCGGAACCTGTTTATAAACTGTTAACGATGTGAAACAGGACGAGCTAGTCCGAATGTCCAAGTTTGAAGGTTACACGGTACGAGGGCAGCAACCGCGAGGTCTCGAGAACGATCATCGTCATTCAGGAAGCGTCCAGGTTCGGTTTGGGGGCGTGGTCTACGCAGAACCTCGAGGTTTGGTTTGGGGGCGTGGTCTCCGGAGAACCTCGAGGTTCGGTTTGGGGGCGTGGTCTACGGAGAACCTCGAGGTTTGGTTTGGGGGCGTGGTCTACGGAGAACCTCGAGGTTTGGTTTGGGGGCGTGGTCTACGGAGAACCTCGAGGTTCGGTTTGGGGGCGTGGTCTACTGAGAACCTCGAGGTTTGGTTTGGGGGCGTGGTCTACGGAGAACCTCGAGTTTTGGTTTGGGGGCGTGGTCTACGGAGAACCTCGAGGTTTGGTTTGGGGGCGTGGTCTACGGAGAACCTCGAGGTTTGGTTTGGGGGCGTGGTCTACGGAGAACCTCGATGTTTGGTTTGGGGGCGTGGTCTACGGAGAACCTCGAGAACGTGAACACGTCATTCGTTATGAAGAAGAAGAAGAGCGCGTGTTCATTGTTATCTCAATACTCCACACTCAGTTCTGTGGTTCCGGAATGAACGGGGTCGGTCCGGGAGGATCTCCCATGGATACGGAGTTCGGACCCGGTACGTGCTGTTCTTGTTTCCGTGCGGGGTCCGTGCTGTGCACGATGTAAGTGAATAATTTCTGTGGAGAATCCCACGACGATGTCGATGTCCTGAGCCGTTTTCAGATTGTCTCTTGAAGATCGTTTTTATGGAACATGGTGGACTCTTGATTTATTTTCTCCTCATCAGGGTTGTTCGGGCATTACGGGGACTGTTTGCTTCAGATTCTTCCAAAAGCACCAAATTTGGCCCATATGTCGCCCATGCCATCCTTTTTCGATTTTAGACGGACGCCCCCCCCCCGGGGCCGCCATCCCCCCCCCCGGAGCCGCCATCCCCCCCCCCGGAGCCGCCATCCCCCTTCCCCGGAGCCGCCATCCCCCCCCCCCCGGGGCCGCCATCCCCCCCCCCCCGGAGCCGCCATCCGGGTTAGGGGTCAATCGTAGCTAAAAAAAATATAAAGGGCTGGAATCATGAATAATACCACTTTTTCGGGGTTTTCGGGGTCGGGGAATCTGATTTTGATTTTACTTGAACGATTTGAGGTCAAGGTCACCCCTCAAGGTCATTTTGGGGTCAAACCCAGCGTTTTTGGGGCGTCATTTCAAAAATGGCCTGCCTACGGCCTATATGGCCTACCTGGGTTATCAATCAAAAGAACCCGTTAATCATTGAGAAAATAAGAGTTGAATGTTTTTGGTTTTGACTCGTAACGTCATAAACTTTTTGTTTCATTTTTAAGATGATACCAAGTCTGTGAGTGTCGACGTGTCCAGCAGCGGCGGTGGTGCATGATGCCATTCGGAGCTGTGACGTCCACCCTATCTCACGACGCTATCCTATCCCTGTTCTTGCGTGATCAGGAGTGGATCCGGAACCTGCGACTCGGCCTGCTATCGTGTCGCCGTGATGACGAGACGAAAGTTCATCGCGACGTCGAGCCGACATAATATGAGTGTCGAACTATGTCCTCTACCGAAATTATTAATTGAAGACTCTGACATTGTCTTTGTCAATCGGACAAAACTGGAGAAGCCTTGCAAACTCCTAAGAAGGAGGGACTTGTATCACTTGAGAGAGATATCAAAGACTTGAATGCTATCAATGCCAATAATCTTCCTTCTGGTATCAATGTCACGATTTGTCAGTTGAATGGTGTCTCAGGTATTGCAGCAACTCTTAAATCGCATAAGGCTAGGTATCACAAAACTTGCAGGAGTTATTGTAGTAGTTCTCGTGTCAAACGGGCAAGAGAGAAGCTAGACAAAGAAGCCGGCTCTCAGAATAGTCCCCCAAAAATCTGGTCATCTGGGGAATTTCAGCCTCCAGCCAATGTCAAGTGTTGTGTAATCTGTGAGGGGGAGGACCAGGCCAACATCCACCAGGTAGTAACCGATGTCGTAGATGCCCATCTAAAGAGTTGGGCGAAGACGAACAAAAACTTTCATTTACTTGGCAGACTGGTTGCCGTAGCGGCTGAGGCCTATTATCACCATCAGTGTTATGTACGTTTGCGAGACTCCGCTCGCACTGCCGAGCGACTAGAATCGGTGGGTCCCGCACCTCCGCCCTTCGAACCCATCATCTGCGCTCAAATTGTAGCCCTGATCGAACATTCGGACACCACCGTATTTAAGCTCTCAGAGCTACGCGAGATGTATCAAAAGCTTATGAGTGATCAAGGTCGCTCATGCCGAGACAAAAAGAGAGCCACACTCAACTCGATACAAGGATCACCTTCTCGACCTCCTACCTGAATGGGCTAAGTTTTCCAAAGGGAATGAAGGCAGGAAGGATATTTACATATCTCACAAACTGAAGGTGGTTGATGAGCTGGCCAAGACATATAGGTCTCAGGTTGGTCATGAGGACGCACTTACATTCATGCGGGCTGCGGTGATGATGCACAAGTTTTGTCTACAGAGTCAGGAGCCTTTCAACGGCTCCTTCCCCCTTAACTTCCTCACGGCTCCAGTCAACGAGGAGATGAGGAGTTTCTTCAACATTGTTCTCTAGAGCCCGTCAGCTCTTCGTGGACGTGAGAAGATCGGTGGCGACGCCAATCTGGATGCACGGGAGAAGATCGCAGGCAACATCTCACAACTGCTCATCCACAATACTAGTAAGGGTACGCACAATGCAGTCAAGACGTCTGTAGTGCGGCACAACAAGGAGCGAGAAACTTCCTTCCCCCTGTATCGTGGCCTCAAGCTCCACGGACACGCACGGGACAAAAACAGATTGGGATTGACCAAGAATAGGGTATCTCGGTATCGTACAATCGCGTCATGGAAGTGAAGCGAGATGTTGCGCGTGCGGTGTGTGCTCGCCATGCTCAGGATGGGGTGGTGGTACCCACCAACAGCCGTCTCAAGGTCTTCACCACCCACGATGTGGATAATATAGACAGTAAAGCTCAGGGCAACTTCTCACTGGACGAGTTCCACGGATATGTCCTGAGCGTTCATAGCGGCGTTTTGTCAGCAGATGTTATTCCCGAAGTATTTTAATAAAAATTGTTCCTGAATAATTTTTGTTGAATTTTTAGTAGTACCACTTTTGATCTTTGACCTTTGAACCCAAAATGGGGTGACCATGACCTGAAATCATCAAAATGAGCTCAGAATCAGATTCCCTGACCCTGAAAACCCCTAAAAAGTGGCATTATTCATGATTCTAGTCCTTTTTATTTTTCAACTACGATTGACCTCTAACCCGAATGGCGGCCAAAATTGGATTTCGACAATATGGCGGCCCCGGGGGGCACCCGTCTTGGCGCCCGTCTAAAATCGAAAAAGTATGGTATGGGCCAAATTTGGTGCTTTTGGAAGAATCTGAACCAAAAAATCCCTAACATCCTTGACTATCCATAATCGTGAGAGATTGAGTGGGGATTCATCCATCATCAAGATGATGAGACTTGCTACCAGGTAAAGGTGCACTTCAAGGGCCAATCACATCCCCCATTGCGCAGAGAAACAACATGACGACGAGTGAGTACTTCCACGAGTCGTCGTGCCGTGAATGTAACTGCTTCGTTGTCCATTTCGTACCTCTTTTGTAGATAGACGAGGAAGGGTCCATCATAATCGGAGTCAACGGAAAACTAGTGAGGACTTGAACATTGAACCATTTACATTGGAAGTAAATATGATGAGAGTTTGGACGGGTTTAGGTCGGGGGTGCATCACCAGTCGGAGGGTAATGAATGAGGAAATTTGATCCAGGAGGAGGACATTCGGCCCATCATGGCTGTGGCACACCAACACCAGATTTAAACTAATTGGTCAAAACAATTTAATTTAATTAGGGATTGGGGGAAGGGAGTAGGAGTGGGGATGGGGACAGTGTGGAAGGAACAGAGGCATATACCCCCACGTCCTCTTCTGTGTGACACGCTCCAATATTGCCCCCTCCATAATATAATCTTTATATTTATTATTCTAACCCATCCCGAGCACCTTTACATCTCTTCGTGTTAATCTATATCTGTCAATCCTTTGTACAATCTGTTATAATATTGTAGAGATATGTGATAGAATCTAGCATCTGTGAAGACTTTCCTGAATCTGATCACTCCCACTGCCAACAGGTTAAGACGAGTGTGGGTTCATTGATGAATAACACAGGGAGATTGGTCTGTGATGAAAGTGAGATTGTAGGATTATAAAATAGTTATTTTACTTCAATATTTATGCAAATACAGTCAGAAGGATAACTAATACCCGAGAGAGTTTATCTACAGGATGAGGAAGGGCTTTCAGAGGAGTTCCAGTGGAAGAGAAGCAGAAAAGCTGAAATAAGATAAAACTCTGGGGGGAGATAAAGTCCATACAAATGTATGAAGGGGTGTGGTAGAGCAGAGAAGCGTGGTGTGAACAGAATAGATAAGCGTGGTGTTAACATAACATGCAAGTGTGATGTTAACAGAATAGGCAAGCTTGGTGTTAACAGAGCAGATGGGCACGATGTAAGTAGAGCAGATGACGTGATGTTAACAGAGCAGATGACATGATGTTAGTGGAGCAGATGGGCGTGATGTTAACATAGCAGCTGGGTGTGATGTTAACAAAGCAGATGGACATGATGTTAGTGGAGCAGCTGGGTGTGATGTTAGTGGAGTAGCTGGGTGTGATGTTAACAGAGCAGATGGGCGTGATGTTAACATAGCAGCTGGGTGTGATGTTAACAGAGCAGCTGGGTGTGATGTTAACATAGCAGATGGGCGTGATGATAACAGAGCAGATGGGCGTGATGATAACAGAGCAGATGGGCGTGATGTTAACAGAGCATGTGGGCGTGATGATAACAGAGCAGGTGGGCATGATGATAACAGAGCAGATGGGCGTGTTCATAACAGAGCAGATGGACGTATTCATAACAGAGCAGTTGGGCGTGATGATAACAGAGCAGTTGGGCGTGATGATAACAGAGCAGTTGGGCGTGATGATAACAGAGCAGGTGGGCGTGATGATAACAGAGCAGGTGGGCGTGATGATAACAGAGCAGGTGGGCGTGATGATAACAGAGCAGGTGGGCGTGATGATAATAGAGCAGATGGGCGTGATGATGACAGAGCATATGGGCGTGATGACAACAGAGCAGATGGGCGTGATGTTAACAGAGCAGATGGGCGTGATGATAACAGAGCATATGGGCGTGATGATAACAGAGCATATGGGCGTGATGATAACAGAGCAGATGGGCGTGTTGATAACAGAGCAGATGGGCGTGATGATAACAGAGCAGGTGGGCGTGATGATAACAGAGCAGGTGGGCGTGATGATAACAGAGCAGATGGGCGTGATGATAACAGAGCAGATGGGCGTGACGATAGCAGAGCAGATGGGCGTGATGATAGCAGAGCAGATGGGCGTGATGATAGCAGAGCAGATGGGCGTGATGATAGCAGAGCAGATGGGCATGATGTTAACAGAGGAGGTGGGCGTGATGATAACAGAGCAGGTGGGCGTGATGACAACAGAGCAGATGGATGTGATGATAACAGAGCAGATGGGCGTGATGTTAACATGCCAGCTGGGCATGATGTTGACATAGCAGCTGGGCGTGATGTTAACAGAGCAGATGGGCATGATAACAGAGCAGATGGGCATGATAACAGAGCAGACGGGCGTGATGTTAACAGAGCAGATGGGCGTGATGTTAATAGAGCAGATGGGCATGATAACAGAGCAGATGGGCATGATAACAGAGCAGATGGGCATGATAACAGAGCAGATGGGCATGATAACAGAGCAGACGGGCGTGATGTTAACAGAGCAGATGGGCGTGATGTTAATAGAGCAGATGGGCATGATAACAGAGCAGATGGGCATGATAACAGAGCAGATGGGCGTGATAACAGAGCAGATGGGCGTGATAACAGAGCAGATGGGCGTGATAACAGAGCAGATGGGCGTGATGATAACAGAGCAGATGAGCGTGATGATAGCAGAGCAGATGGGCGTGATGATAACAGAGCAGATGGGCGTGATGATAACAGAGCAGATGGGCGTGATGATAACAGAGCAGATGAGCGTGATGATAGCAGAGCAGATGGGCGTGATAACAGAGCAGGTGGGCGTGATGATAACAGAGCAGATGGGCGTGATGATAACAGAGCAGATGGGCGTGATGATAACAGAGCAGATGAGCGTGATGATAGCAGAGCAGATGGGCGTGATGATAACAGAGCAGATGGGCGTGATGATAACAGAGCAGATGGGCGTGATGATAACAGAGCAGATGGGCGTGATGATAGCAGAGCAGATGGGCGTGATGATAACAGAGCAGATGGGCGTGATGTTAACAGAGCAGATGGGCGTGATGTTAACAGAGCAGATGGGCGTGATAACAGAGCAGATGGGCGTGATAACAGAGCAGATGGGCGTGATAACAGAGCAGATGGGCGTGATGATAGCAGAGCAGATGGGCGTGATGATAACAGAGCAGATGGATGTGATGTTAACAGAGCAGATGGGCATGATGTTAACATGCCAGCTGGGTGTGATGGTGACATCGCAGCTGGGCGTGATGTTAACAGAGCAGATGGGCGTGATAACAGAGCAGATGGGCGTGATAACAGAGCAGATGGGCGTGATGTTAACAGAGCAGATGGGCGTGATGTTAACAGAGCAGATGGGCGTGATAACAGAGCAGATGGGCGTGATAACAGAGCAGATGGGCGTGATAACAGAGCAGATGGGCGTGATAACAGAGCAGATGGGCATGATGTTAACAGAGCAGATGGGCATGATGTTAACAGAGCAGATGGGCATGATGTTAACAGAGCAGATGGGCGTGATAACAGAGCAGATGGGCGTGATAACAGAGCAGATGGGCGTGATAACAGAGCAGATGGGCGTGATGATAGCAGAGCAGGTGGGCGTGATGATAACACAGCAGATGGGTGTGATGATAACAGAGCAGATGGTCTTGGGCGCTGTGTTCTTTCTCATTTGGATTGATTCCGATAGTTCTGGCCTCCTCCATTATAGTGTGCCTCAGTGTCCCTCTGCGCCTCCTCTTTCGTTTTCCGTTTGGTCTCTAATGCCAGGATTGTTTTGGAATTCTGTCAAAGTCAGGTCAGGTTCGATCTGTGACCTGCTACAGGTACCATGTAAACCTGTACAAACCTGTTCCATGGTCGGGTTGTCGGCGACTAAACCGTCTCCCCAACCAGGTTTTCTGGTGAGGAGGGTGTTTGGATATGGACACCCAGCAGGATTAAAAACAAAACCTGTCAAAGGGCGGAGGAGCTCCTTGTGAGCCAACGACCATCCATATCTAGTGCCCAACTGTGTCTGTGGACGTCCTCCTGCAGTTGGGTTACTTCTTATAAGGAGGTTGGTGGCAGGATTTGCACTCCGGCCACCGTAAAACCCTTCATTCCGCAAAACGCAAAAAAATCTGAAAACCCACTCCGTGGGAGTACCTCCTGTGCAGCTTCCCTTCGCAGGGCAGCTCACCGGATGACGAGATTGGGGCAAAGCCTTCGGGACCCCCAATCTTTGATGATAGGAGGGAAACCACGGGGTAACATCCCTGGGTTAGATTGCGGGAGAGTGTGTCGGAGTGGTGCTGAGGTGTCGTCCACCAGACGGCGGTCTCCTTGGGTTAACCTGAGGCGGTCCCTTAGGGTGGGTGCCTGGAATGTCCTATCCCGAAGAGAGGATGATCACCTGTCTCTGTTATCATCTGAGCTCAAGCGTTTGGACATCGGGATTGCAGCTCTCTCTCTCAGAGGTTCGGAGACCGGATTGCGGCGAGATAATGGTGGGTGGTTACACCTACTATTGGTCTGGTCGCTCTGATGGTTACCATACCCAAGGAGTTGCTGTAGCTGTGTCCAATAAGCTGACCCCAATGATAATTGAGGTAACACTGGTCAACGAGCGTATTATGAGATTAAGGATTCGTCACTCCTTAGGTGTCATTTCCGTGGTCTCTGTTTATGCTCCGACTGAGGCGAGTGATCTCACCGTGAAGGATGCATTCTACGCCACACTCGAGTCTGTGGTTGAACATTGCCCCAGACGAGATACACTTCTAGTCTTGGGGGATTTCAATGCATCGACTGGAACTGATAGGGATGGTTATGAGGTGTGTGTTGGTCCACATGGGTCAGGAACTATGAACCAGAATAGCACTAAGTTCCTTGACTTTGCAAGAAGTCATGGACTTAGGGTGGCTGGTTCATGGTTTCAGCGCCCACAAGCTCATCGCTGGACTTGGTATTCCAACGCTGGCGGTGTGGCAAAGGAGATTGACCATGTCCTCATTGACAGTCGTTGGAGAATGATCCAGAACTGCAGGGTCTACCGGAGTGCTCAGTTCCTCAATACTGACCACAGGCTTGTTGTAGCAACTCTAAAGCTGCACCTTAAATCCTGGAGAATGGTACCATCCCAGCCTAGGCTGGATGTTGGCAAGCTCAGGGATGAGAGAGTATCTGAGGAGTTTGCGAACAGGCTGAGTGGACACTTGGGGTGTCTGGGTGCTTTGGGGGATCCTGAAGAGTTGTGGAGCGCCTTCAAGACTACCGTCCTTGATGTTGCCGGTGGATGCCTTGGAGCTCACCGCAGGGCAAAGAAGAATTTTGTTTCTCAAGGGACACTGGATACCATTGACCAGAGTCGCAGGGCCAGGCTGAATGGCAGAGCTGAGCTGTTCAGGGAGCTGAGGCGTAAAATTGTACGTGCACTGAGTGTGGACAAGGAGGCCTATGTGCGAGGAATCTGTGAGGGGGTAGAGCATCACCTGTGGACAGGTGATTCTCGTCCTGCTTACAGGGGAATTCGCGCATTACGTTCATCCAAGCCCATCCCTCGGAGCACTGCAGTTCGAGCAGAGAGTGGTAGGCTCTTGACAGAGGAGTCTGAAGTGAAGGCCCGCTGGGCCGGTTACTTTGAGCGGTTGTACCAGGCTGATCCCCCAGCTGTCGAGTTGGACGTCAAGGGAGTTACAATCCCTGTTGCTGACCCTCGAATCAACTGTGGTCCACCTTCGCTTGTGGAAACACGGGCTGCGGTGAACCAGTTGAAACAGGGCAAAGCTCCAGGGATCTGTGGCATCCATGCTGAACTTCTCAAGGCTGGTGGAAATGCTGCACTCGTGTCGTTGCATGCAGTTTTGTGCTCTGCCTGGAACACAGGCATCATCCCAACTGACTGGAAGAGGGGCTTTGTTGTCCCTCTCTGGAAAGGGAAGGGTGATCGCCAAGAGTGCAACAACTACCGAGGGGTGACGCTGCTCTCAGTGCCGGGCAAGATCTTTGCTTGGATAATTCTTGATAGGGTTCGCCACCATCTGCTTGAGCACCAGCGTCCAGAGCAGTCAGGCTTTACACCAAAGAGGTCAACGATTGACCGTATCCTTGCCCTTCGTGTCCTCACCGAACGCAGACGAGAGTTTCGGCAGGGGCTGCTTGCAGCCTATGTTGAGCTCTGTAAAGCGTTCGATTCAGTGAATCGGGATGTCCTCTGGAGGATTCTTGATCTTCGTGGGGTGCCACCAAAACTGATCGATCTGATGTCTGAACTCTACTCTGGTACTGAGAGTGCTGTGAAGTGTGGTGGTACCATCTCTGACTTATTTCCAGTTGTTACTGGAGTTTGTCAGGGATGTGTACTTGCCCCCACACTTTTCAGCACTTGTATGGACTGGATTTTAGGGAGGATGTCGGAGAGATCAAGTTGCGGTGCATCGTTTGGGAATGTCAAGATCTCGGACCTTGATTTTGCAGATGATGCAGTCATCTTTGCGGAGACTTTAGACATCCTTTTGGGGGCCCTCGAGGTGCTGAATGAGGAGTCGGAGCCGCTGGGATTACGGGTTTCTTGGGTCAAAAATAAGATCCAGGCTTTCGGTGACATCTTGGATGCTGCTGTCCTGTCTGTGTCTGTTTGTGGTGAGGATGTTGAGGTCGTGGAGAGATTCACTTACCTTGGCAGTGATATTCATGTCTCTGCTGGCTGCGAGTCAGAGGTCAATAGACGTCTGGGTCGGGCCTGGGGAGTCATGGATTCACTGGATCATGGGGTGTGGCGCTGCCGGTACCTGTGCGGGAGGACGAAAGTCCGAGTCTTCAGGTCCTTGGTACTTCCAGTCTTGCTCTATGGATGCGAGACTTGGATTCTGACCAAGGATCTGAGACGGAGACTTAATTCCTTTGGTACCAGGTCTCTTCGGAGAATCATTGGCTATCGCTGGTCGGATTTTGTGTCCAACGAGTGGTTGCTGAGAGAGACTCGGATGAGATTTGTTACCTGCATAGTCCGTGAGCGTCAGTTGTGGCTGTATGGACATGTGGCTCGTTTTCCTGACGCTGATCCTGCTCAACAGATTCTCTCAGCGAGGGAGTCTCATGCGTGGAGCAGGGCAGTGGGCCGACCACGTGCCTCGTGGTTGCAGCAGGTTGACCATCATCTCAAGGAGATGGGGATGGGCCTGGCATCTGCCTGGGGGATGGCCAGACGGAGGCCCCTGGAGTACAGACGGAAAGTGGACGCAGCGACGCGCTGTTCTGGCACATGCTCCCATACCTGACCTGACATCAGCCATTCTCAACATGTGCCCAAGATCCGTCCATCACCCCCTCTTGATGGTTTGTTGTATTGACGTCTTCAGCACCTGATCTTTCCATGACTTCATCATTGGTCTATAATCTGACCACTTGAGTACACGACGAAGGACATCTGCGTTAAAAAACCTTTCAAATTTCTTTCAATACTTTTATTTGTTCTCCATGTTTCTGACCCATACAAGAGGACATCATTATGACATTGCTGTTAAATATTTTATGGTTTGTGTTCAGGGTCAGTTTCCTGCTTTTATATGAGGATGCCAGTCTCCAGATAACTCTGCTATCTTTTCCAATTCTTGTCTCCACTTCAATGAAACTATCTCCATTTTGGCTCATCGTGCTACCGAAGTAGGTAAACTTGACCACCGTTTAGGGCATCACCTTCAATGTTGATTTTTGAGGTGTCAGAGGAATTGATCATTATGACGTCCGTTTTTGACTTATTCATGATCAATCCCACCTTTCTAGCTGTTCTTCCCAGTCCGTCTGTCTCCGCTTGCATCTCAAGCACTGATATATCATCTGCAAAGTCAAAAGCTCCAAGATTGTTCTTCGACCATTGAATCCCTTTCTTACATGCTCCCGTTTGTTTCAAAACAAATTTTATAACCACGGTATTTCAAATATCAGTTAAGAGATAAGATACAACCTTGCCTCGCACCAGGGTAAACAGTGAAGAGATTTGACAAAGCATAAGAGGAGGTAAGGTGAGCAGAAGATAAGTTATATAGTAGAAAGGGACGTGATCAGGATTACAAAAGGAGATAAAAAAATTATTAACCAAACATTTTACACTATATCTTGTAGCGTTCTATTGTTTGAACCGATCAGTTGGTTTTGTGCTAATAATGTATAAAGTGTAAATATAGTTCAGTGGTCATGTGAACTACTCGTTTTGCCAAGCATTGACCAATGGCGGCAGATCATTGGATTTACTTTTTCAAATAAGTATTTTTCAGAGATTGAAAAGCAAACACTTCTCGGACATGTATTGTGATAATGAGTTTGTTTAGAAATGTTCCTTAAAATTGAGTTTGAGTACGATGTTTTATTTTCAGATTCTATTGTGGCTGTGAAGGTGGAGTCCGAGTTTGTGGACCAGTCCTCCCCACTCGATGAAGGTTTGAACAACAACAATCTTCATGTTATAGTTCTACTTGGTAATTCTTCATTATGAAATAGGAACTATGTTTGTTTGTTTGTTTTACTAACTGAGGTTTTTCATCAAACTTGAACAAATGACAGTCACAACTTCTTTACGAGAGACTGTTGGGCAGCGAATTCGTTTTTGGTTTGATGTTTGTACTAATTATTCTTGTGATTCAATGTGGAATTAGTTGTTTATTATACAGTAATCCCCTCTTTTACATAGGGTTACGATGCTAGAAACACAGGGGTTGGGTTCCGAGCTCATTCCTCTCGCCGTTGATAACTCACAAGTCATGTACTGGAGCGGTCACCCTCTCGTGTGGCGTAAAACCAAAGCATTTACTATCCTTTATGTTTTCTGTACATTTCTTCATTTTGTGGATGCTGGATTCATTAACGCCATAATGTCTGCCCAGTGAGGCAGCACTCTCACTTCAACCAAGCTTATCCAAAACCTCCACTTTCTGTGACAGACGTATCTTTCCTCAACTTTTCCGCACTTGGTTCACCACTCACAATAGTTTTCATCTTAGGAGCCACGGCTAAAAATAAGTAACAGCAATAATGCTGAAAATAAAGGAAATGATTTTGATTCCACAGAGCGCATCGTTGACAGTGAGACGGTCACAGAGCAAGTACTGTACGTACCGCGTGTCTGTTACCACCGATGTCGCATCGGCGCCACGGAGTTCACATGACACCACGGCGGACGAAGACCCAAACCGTATGGGGGGGGGGGAATACTGGATAAGATTGAGATTGGACACTCATAAACACAGAACGGTATACAGAAAATTACATGTGTCGTGTCAAAATTGCGTAAACCCAACCTGTGTAAAACAAGGGATACCGTGCCTTCAGAAAGTATTCACACCCCTTGACTTTTGTCACATTTTGTTGTGTTACAGCCTGAATTTAAAATGGGTTAAATTGAGATTTTTTTTGGTCACCAATCATGGAGTAGGGTGCATGCAGTGCAGTGCCGAGCCATGCCGGAGGATTTGTGTATTACTAGTGTTTTATCTTTGTTATAAACACAAGTTTGGACTCCACCGGTTTGACAGTTGTTCGTCAATCCATCAACAAACCTTGGATTTTATCACACAATGAATCAGGTACTTGTTATTTTCCCCGACGTTCATGTAACTGCCCAGTTGATCAAGTGTTGCTGCAAATTAAAATCCCAGGTTTGTTATCCCTGCTGTACACACAGGTATGTGATGCAAGGTAGCTGGAAAAATTCAAATAAAAGAATAAATCTTCATATCTAGACAATGCCAAAGCTTTGATCCTTCTTTGGTTTGTTTTTTTTCCTTCTTTTCAGATTTGATTGTGAAAGTGAAGGTGGAACCTGAGTTTGAGAATGATTCAACGTCACAAGAGAAAGGTCTGAACCACATCAACATTCTGCTTGTTCCAGTTACAGACAGTTACGTGTGCACGTGCCTTGTACATACTGAGGTTATTCTCTGGAGAGATGCTGCTCTTGGATTTCGAGCTCACCTGGAATGTAGTTCCGTGGAGCTTATGGGATGGCACGTCGTCCGTCTGTTCGTCCGTCCACAAATACTTGCAACTTCTCTGAAACTACACATACGATTTCGATGAAACTTCACCACAACGTTCATCACCGTGTATATACCAAAGTTTGTTCATGGCATTAAAATCATCAGGCCCTAAGGGGGTCTACAGTGGTTGCCCCACAAAATAGGTATTTGGTTTATTCTCAGAAACTCCACATGCAGTTCTGATGAAATTTGACCACAACCTTCATCACCTGTGATGTACCAAAGTTTGTTCCTTACATTAGAAAAATCAGGGTCTGAGGGTTTTCCATTCCATTAATTTGTCATTCTAATGCCATTTCTTTCTCCATTTCCCCCATTTTACTTCTTTGTTCATCAATTTTGTTTTCCAATTGTTCATTGCTTTCCCCTATTCCATCAATTCGTGCCCCCAGTTCCTGTGTTGTTCCCTTCTTAATTTCATTAATTTGTTCACTCATTTCATTCCTTTGTTCCTTCAGTTGCTTATGCATTTGTTCACTTTATTCATTCATTTCTTCCATTGATAAATGAAACAAGTCCTGGTTGGACATCACACCCGCTCCCTGCATTTCATTCTCCACCACTGCAGAGGAGTGGCAACTGACACTCGAGATGGCGGAAGCTTCTACCCTATCGTCATCAACCAATTCTACCCCCGGCTTGCTTCCTTCGTCCTCACTATCTTCCCGCCGAAGCGCCATCCTGTGCACATCCGCCATTTCCCACGTGCGTTTAATCACCCGAGAAAAAAAATTCCTTTACACCTCCAAGCGTTCTTTTCTCCCGACACCAATTAATTATAAAATTTGTCCCTCCATCACTACAACCCCCTCTCCCTCAAGAGTCGAGAGGCGATTGTTTAAAACTTTAGATTCCCAATTTTTAAAAATTATTATTATTAAGCTTTGCTCGCTTCGAAGAGGGGGTTCGAAAAATCCCACTCCTGATACCAATTGTCTTGTCCAGGTCGATTAACACCGACCTGGACGGATAGCCGAACGGTTTTACCTTGGAGGCAAACAGCCGAGATCCTTCGAGATTATGGCACGCACCAGAACAGGAACACACAGGTTTATTCTTGAACGCATAATGAATAGACAAGCACAAGTAAATTGACAAATAATGGTTTAATGAAAATAACTCGAGGGTGAAAATGAAACGTGAGGTAAAACTAGATCCTAATTTGAGACGTCTCCACTCATTCACAAAAACAGACAAGGGGAAAGATAAAAATAAAAGAAATTCCTCCCTTTATGCCGGTACTCAGCTTGTGTCCAAAGATGACCTTTTAAAAGCCTCACAGTCATCGAGCCTCAAAGCCACTGTGCGGGAAACGCACAGAAAAATTGCGCGGTCTCTCCCGGCGGTCACGCATGCGAGGCAATTTGTGTGGACCGTCTTCAATGCGAGGAACCACAAACCGCTGTACAGTTCCTTCTCACGATTGCCACACTGCTCCCTCTAAGTTCCAAGTCCACACACACACACACACACACACACACACACACACACACACACACACACACACACACACACACACACACACACACACACACACACACACCAAATGGCACCGCCTTTCTCCTTGATCATACAGCAAGGTGATTGCTGAGGCTCCGAGACGAGGCCAAGAGACGCACTCTTCTTCTCTCTCCTTCTCCTAAAAAACGTACAAACTTCGCGACCCAGTTGAACGGTCAATGGTTAGCGTCTTGCTGCAACACGTGAGCAAATTCACACAACACAAACAACGAGAATTGCGCTATTTTGTCATGCCGAGAGGGACCAGAGCCTCACGCTTTTTCCAATCAACCTCTTGTCTCTCCAGCCCCTTCTTCTTCTTTGACGTCCCCCGACCAATCATCAGCCTCAGGGGCATGGCCTGCCGGTACAAAACCAGGAAGGCGGGGTTTTTTTGCTTGCTCAGAAACGTTTGGCTCTGTTTTTGTTGTCATTGTTGTTGTTAGAAGAACGGGGTTCCTTTTTATAGCCGGCTTTGTAAATGCAAAAATGTAGGAAAAGGTCACAGGGGGCAATCACATACTCTGAGAACTCGCCTAAAACCTCCCGGGTTTACACAGCACCAACCCCTGTGTGGTGACACGTAACAATCTTAAGCTCGCAGTGTTCCCAACTTAAGTTACATTGAGAAGTCTCCTACTCGTCCACGGACCATGCTACACCATACGATCCTACCTTTACGAAGAAATTTCTCCATCTACCCCACAAACATAACAATATGTACGAGAGGAATCAAGCAAGCGAAAATTTTAAGGTTGAGCTTTAATGAACCGAGTGAAAAAAAATCTGAGAAATGTATTTCCCCGCCTCTTTGCCTGATGCTTCCTTTTGAAATCTCATGACGGTGACAACAATCCGGGAGCAGATGGAGTCGGTGTGAGGGTTGGTACCACCTGCAGAAGTTGGAGTAAACATGATGGTTGAAAGTGAACCCTTGTTTAACCAGTCGTGACAAATGTTTGGGTGATTTTTAATTTAATTTAATTTAATTTTTTAGCAAAAGTGCGCAGTGAGGCATAAATAATAATTGCAGGGCACCCATTGAGGGTTCACAAGATTAATTGAAGAGTCAATGGAACATGCCCACCCAGCTTTTTCGCATCAGCAAGAACACCAAAATGTCATTTCATCATGCACTTCCTCTATTTTCAGACTACCCTGCCCTTTCAGATTCATGAGTTTTATGGGGTTTTTTTTGCATTGACCTCTGGTTAAGTGGGAAAATTTTTATGTCTATTGGAGACCACGTGTGTTTCTCCCCACCACGTAGAACGATTGTTTTGGTTTAGATTTTCTTGTTTATCCGTTCCTTTATTATCATGAACCATTGTCACATGGTTTGCAGTTGAAGCTCAAGTAGTGAAGTCAGAAACTTCACAATACAACCTTCACACTTCCCAGGATGCTTTGAGCATTGATCATGGAAAGCAGGAAGCGTGTGATTCTTCACCCATGGAGCCAAGAAAAGCTGCTCAACTGCTCGAAGGTAACCTGAGCTCTCTACGGAGATCACATCACATTGTGTTTATTTATTTAGTTCATTCTTTCATGGTGAAATAATGTTGTTCCAAAACCTGAAGAATGATAGGTTCATTCAAATTGATTCACTCAAATAGCTTGTTCATATGAACGAGACAGGGATACCTGGTTCATTTAAAATACACATTGCACACAAAAAAATACACATATTCAAGATCGTTGTGTAGAGTCGGTCACAACCATTTAGAAATCCAGCGATATCGCTTTGTACTTTTACAGTCATGAACAACCACTTTGGATGATTTCCTGTAGAAAGGAGTTCGGAGTTCAACAACCCAGTTCTGTGTCAGACAATCATGAATCTACTATCTACTAGTTCTTTTAACGCAATGCATTCAGCATGGACCCTTTCCGTTAACATCCGAGATCGTCTGTAGGGTCGGAAGTGAAAATACACGCCATTTATTTGACGATGTTCCTTATTATCTTAGATCTTGCGGTTATGTTGTTTTGAATTGATTATTGGCAGCTGGTATCAAAGTAATCTCCACCATCAAAGTTGGACAGAGGTTATGTTTTCACCCCTCTCTATTTGTCTGTCTCTTTCTAAGCAGGATATCTCAGAGTTATGGAGAGATTTGGACAAAACTCGGTGGACAGGTTGGATGTGTACCAAGAACGAATTGAGATTTTCATGAAGATCCAGATTTGGATTCGGATCCAAAATTTAATAATTGATTCTTCATCATTGAGATATACGGCCAAAAACGATATATAGCAGGATATTTCAAGAAATTATGGATGGGTTATGACCAAACTTGGTGGATGATTTGGGTAGGTGACAAAAACAAGCTGGTATTGGTTCAGGTCAGGCTACAGATCCTGCCAATCAGTGGGATACAAATCGTAAACTGCTCAGCCTGGCTGAGGTCTGCGCTCCACCGAGTGTCGTTCTAGTTCAGCTTGAGATGTACATCCTGTCATTCGAGTTCCTGATCAGATCGATCATGAGGGAGTGACCCAAGGACTCAGTTTCATCACGGGAGGTACCAATGATCCCAAAAGTCTTTATTTCCACAGCGTGAAGTCGATCTAGGTGTGAGGCAGGAACACCACCCCAGAGGGGGAGCAGTACTCCGACTGCGGATGAAAGCTTTGTAAGTGGTTAGAAGCTCAGGTGTGCCAAGGAAGGACTTTGCATGATGTAGGATGCCCAGTCAGTGACTGGCTTTTTTTTATTTATTTTTATTTTTATTTTTTGTATACATTGGTCGAGGCTCGTATGAGAGCTAACACACAACTCACAGCAAGGAGGCATGAGACAAGAGGGGCGGGAGTGGAAGGGACAAAACAGTGGGGAACAGACACATTAGGTGAACTGTGGAAGGGAGAGAGATGGGGATGGGACGGGGAACATGGCGAAGAGAAGATGGACATTTCAGGGACTTTCAGGAAGGAAAGCAGGAGAAATGAAGGAAGTGGGCTTGGGTGGATTATCGGGGGTAGAAAAGATCGAGGATTTGGATGGGGGAAGATAAGAGGTGGTGGTGAACAGCTGTTTTGAAAGCCTGGAGGGAAGAATGGGAAAGAATAGAGTGAGGAAGTTTATTCCAAAGGCGGGAAAAAAGAGGAATGAAAGAGTGAAGATGAGCATCTTCTCTTCTTTTTGTCCATTTTCCTTCGTGATTTTGGTAGTTTTACCAGAAGGGGGTTGTTGGCGGACCTTGAGCGCCCTGTGGAAATGTGGTGGGGACAAATCGCAGAGAGAGCAGGGGGGGCAAGGCTGGAGAGGAGTCGGTAGAAGACAGAAAGACCACCGACCAACCTGCGGTGATTGAGTGAGAGGCCCAAAGACTCAGCTTCATTGCGGGAGATGCCGATGATCTTAAATGCCCTGGTTTCGACAGCGTGAAGCCGAGAAAGGTGGGAGGCAGGAGCACCAGCCCAGAGGGGAGAGCAGTACTCCATCAGGCTACGGACAAAAGCTTTGTAAGGTTGGCTTTGGAGGCCAACTTGGAGATGTGGCCTTCCCAGGAAAGATCGTGGCAGGTAGTGAGACCCAAAAGCTTTAATGCAAGGACTTCTTCAAGGGGATTGTTGAGAAAGTAGATGGGTTTGGGCGGGGGGGGGGGGGGTGGTTCCAGACGGTCCTTTCAGAGAAACATGGTGACGGTGTGAGACTTGTCAGGATTGAAAGAAATATTCCAAGTGTTTGACCAGCTTGTAATTTTATCCAGGTCTGCAGAGATTGAAGAGGCTGCTGCCTGCCGATCAGAGTGATGAAATATGGTATGGCATAGGGTTGAGTCATCAGCAAAGAGATAAAGAGGATTTTCCAGATAAACTGAGAGATCTTTTATGAAGACCAGAAAAAAACACACTGCCAGAACATTGCCTTGAGGAACTCCATTCTGGATGGGAAGAGGAGATGAGAAAATTCCATTAAGAGCCACATGTTGAGTGCGACAGGAGAGGAGGTCCATGAGCCACGAGTGGAGATTGCCTTGGATACCACAGGAAGAGAGTTTGGTGAGCAGGGCAGGGTGCCAGACCGTATCGAAAGGTCGCGATATGTCTCGGGAGATGGCTCTGATTTCGTGTTTGGCATTTAGGACCTTCATTCATTGTTGGGAAAGCAGAAGTAGCACGTTCAGGGTTAAGTGACCTGGTCTAAATCCAAATTGATGATCGGAAATCAGGCCATTGGAGAAGAGGAAGGATTTAATGTCGGAAGCCATGATGGATTCCATAACCTTGCTGACGATTGGGAGAAGGCTGATTGGTCTGTCGTTGCAGGGATCTGTTTTTTTTGACCTTTTATGCAGGGCAGTGATGTTTGCTGATTTCCAAGCAGATGGCAGATGACCTTGAGCAAATGAGAGGGTGAATAAGAGCAGAGGAGCAGATCTTGAGAATACGTAGGCTGATGGCATCTGGACCGGTTGCAGAATCTCAGTCGAGTTTTGACAGCAAAATGTCCACCTTGTCGGGAGAAAAGGAGACAGAGTCCAGGACAGCTGGGTGTGACTGGGTAAGGTGGGTACAGAAAGCGATGGGTTTGGGACACAATATTTGGAAGCAAGCAGAGTTTAGGCATTCAGCCATTTCACGTGCAGTGTCAGCAGTGCGGCCATCGGAGGTAAGGAAGGGGATGGAGGGGGAACATACACCAGAAACAGACTTAACTAGACTCCACCAGGATTTGGAGGAGGGAGGAAAGTTTTTTTTTTTTTGTGGATTAGGGTAGAGGGGGGAAGAGTAAGGGAAAAGTTTGAAGAAAACTTTGTGAAGGTGTGTGGTGAAAACCTTCATGAGCAGAGTGGGATTGGCAGGAAAGAGGAGAGAAGGAAGAAGAAGTCGGTATTCAGGAAGTCACATGGTTATGTGGGGTATAAGGTGAGAAGGGAAAAGGTTTTTTTTGTTGTTGTATTTTTTTTAAGACATGAAACAGAGGGTATAGTTGGGAGGGATAGGAGGGTGGAGGGAAAAGTGGAGAAAGTAAGAACTGAGAGTAAAAAGGAGAAAATATAAATATACACGATCGTGCACATCGACGGGAAGACGGGTAGGCCTCAGGGAAACCTGATATGACAAGGCCGACAAAAACTCACCAAAAAGCACAAGTTTTGAAACAAAACCGAACTAGGAATACACAGTAAACACGGAGGCAACAAAATAAACAGCCAGAACGCGACAAACAACGACCGGAAACTTATCTTTGAGAAAGTTGGCAGAGACTCCTGGAGAGAACCAACCGTCGCCTCAAAAACTGGAACCATTTCGGAGAGAGTATGGTATTTGTCAGGATTGAAAGACATATTCCAGGTGTTTGACCAGCTTGTGATTTTTGTGAAGGTCTGATAGTCCGTGGGCTTATGTAGCATTTTCTGGATTCGTCATTTTTTGGGGGTAGATTCGTGGCACCCACGTCTAAACACATCTAGAAACTTCACTGGTTCAGAAAAAAAAGGGTGCCAGTTTTCCCATAAACATTTAGGGTCTCCCTTTTGAATTTCAAAATTGCCACCGCCGAAAATCTTCTTTTAAAAATAATATTGCAAATTAACCATAACTATTCATTCAAATGTCATACAATATTTATTTTATTTTATCTAAACTCGTATAAAGGGGACAAAGATTCATTAGAAGCAAACTAAGAGCACGAGAAATACCCTAAATATTGGAAAAAAATTCAAGATGGCCGCCTGATTTCGGGGATTTTCTATGTAAAATGCCATTACTTTAGAAACAATAGACATAAGAAGATGTTTTTGGTGTCTAATCATATGTTTTTGCACAGGAGGATTCCAATAATAACAACATATTTATGATTGGAACACTCTTTGCCAATCCTCCAAAACATTTAACAGAAATAATATAGAGCATGTAATTCAATATAAATTTATTTGGGCGGTTATACAATTAGAAGATGGATAACTTATTTTTCAAAGGTATGAAAATGCTACATTTATGAATCAGGAGTGTCAATGTTACTGATGAAACATTTATAATTGTCATTGCTTCAGTCATCTTCTAGATCTTCGCCAATCCTTGGTGGTGTTATGTTCGTACAGCTGTCGCCTTCCCCACCACATTTGCAAAGTTCGGTACAGACCACACTGTTTCCTCTGCATGAGCACCTTCTTGAACACTTTGATTTCTCACAGTTACACCTGACGAGCTGCAGCACTGAGACTGGAGCTGGTGCAACCTGAGAAAGAACGATCAGTAGCTTTTTGTCTTGGTTTCACCACCCCAAGGTCAAAGGGTCAAGAAAAGTTGGGTTCAACACCATATCCTGGCGCCAGATATTACACTGGACATGGACACGGCGTATATGTTCAATTCATGCTCCCTGAGTCGGTGGCAGTTTGTCAACTCCTTGTTCATCTGTGAGTTGCTTGAACAAAAACCATCTCAGCATCTTTGCTTGCCCGAAGTGGACTCCAACTGGAGAGAAAAGAGAGCAAAGAAACTCTTCACAACCATGAAGAACTTCTTCAGATGGCTCATCCCCTTCGCCAAGGTCAGCTAGTGCTCTCAGAATGGTGGGGCTTGCCTTCAGGAAAGTTGTAAAGCACCCCTTCTTTCCCTTCCCTTGGATATGTCCTGTCGTATCACAGCCTGTGAGAGCATGCCAGTTGATCAAAGCTGCTGATTTCTCTGGGCCAAGCTTGTCATATATATAGGCTGTAGGAAGACTTTCCGTCGTCTTTCGCTTGTGCCCATGATTAGTGCAGAATGGTTGCCAAGTAGTGGTGCTCTTCGTAGAGCCAAAAGTAGCACATCAGTGTCTTGTGAATATATATGGACATTCATTCCATTGCTCGCAACTTCTACAGCATGATAAATTATAAGAGTGTCTGTCTCTTCCTGTGTGCTGACACCGGTCATTGTTTCAACTTCATAATTCGTCATGACCTCTTTCCATGTTGCAGTCATAACCTTGACGGTACTGTAGTGGATGAGCTGATGGGAAAGGTAGAGAGTTAGTGAATCCTTTGTGCTGCTGCTGGCAAGAAATATCTTTTTGTCTTTGATGCCTGTTGAGTCCTGAACAATGTAGGATTTAGTTCCCTTCAGCTTGCCTTTCCACCACTCTCTCGTCTGCTCCTTCAGTGATGCATTCTTGGTGTAATTATCAAATATTACTCGCACTTGACAATATCCACGAGCCTTTGAGTCAATGAGTGTGACAAAGGATGTTGCAAGTTCTTTGCAAGTCTTGAAATTTTTGACTGCCATTAATTCCTGTACCACTCTCATTCCATCAACTACAAGACACGTCTCGGATCCCTCTTCAAACTCGGCAGGTTGTGCAGAAGCTTGAGCTGTGTCATTGGCCACCAGATCTTCCAGAAGTTTTATCACTGTGCTCTTGTCTGTAGTGGGATGAATAGATCCATCTGGTGCCATGAGAATTTTGTTGGTGTAGGCAAACTCATGCATGCCAATCACTTCGTCCAGATTGACACTTTCTCGAGATGACCGGGCAATAACCAACAGTCTGGCAACGAGTGATGTGGTTGCCTTCAAGGTCAACACCTCAGATCCTATGTTCAATTTAATGTCTTTTGCAGCAGACACCCATGTTTTCTGCTTCACTTTGGTCATCTTGTCCAACAAATTGACACTCCCAATGATGCGGTCTCCCATAAACTTTTTGTAAGCTTCCATGCTAGTCTCCGCTGTTGTGAGGATACTTTGTTGAACTTCATCAGGAATGATCTCCTTTGGCATGAGTTTGAACATGCAGCCTTTAGAGTCAAAGTTCTCACTTTGGAATAAGTTGCACGGTGCTCTCTGAGCACTTTAGGGTGCTCTAAAAACGGCAGCCATTTTGAAATTCAAAATGGAGGCCCTAAAAGCTAATAGAAAAACTGGCACTCTTTTTTTTCTGAATCAGTGAAGTTTATAGATGTGTTTAAACATGGGTGCCAAGAATCTACCCAAAATTTTGCTTTTTTTTACATAAGCCCACAGATTATGAAGAGAGGGAAGAGGATACTGCCTGCCTATCTGGAGGGTGAGGGATTGTTGGATGGATTCGACAGATATTGATCAGACTATGTTAAATGCCATGGGTACCAAGGAGAAGCTGATATTGGTCAGACAAGCATCTCATTGTTATGCACTGTCCAGAATGATGCAACAACCTTAGTTTGTGTGTGCTCAATAACTGTTCGATATATTTAGCCAGTTCCAATATTTTTACATTTGTGAGTCCTCGCTGGACGCTCTTTCTCGAGCGGAGGACAGAAATGTGGAGGATGTTTAAATCGGTTGTGAAATATCAAATCTGGACAAATTGGTGTGAATTGTTGATGCTTTTTGTGACTTGTCTTTACAGAAAAACAAATGAAACTGGATTCTTGTTCTAACTGTTCCCAGTTGTTCAACACACAAGTTTTCAATCATCACATGACACAGACTGTTACTCAAGAAACTGACACGTTCAGCAGCGAGTCTTGTAAACGTTGTATAGAGACCCTCCAGAATATCCAAGGAAGTGGGAGACCACACGGGTGTTCTGTATGTGACAAATCCTTTACAACGTTGTCATCTTTAAAAGTACATCGAAAAATACACACTGATGAGAAGCCGTTCACGTGTTCTATTTGCAGCAAGGAGTATACTCGAGCATCACATTTACACGTTCATCAAAGAACACACATGGGGGAGAAGCCTTACCAGTGTCCTTTGTGTCCTAAAGCCTTTACTCAATCAACACATTTGAAATATCATTTCAGGATCCACACGGAAGAGAAGCCCTACAAGTGTTCTTTGTGTCCTTCAGCCTTTGCTCTTTCCACTAATTTAAAAAAACATCTCAGAATACATACTGGAGGGAAGCCTTACAAGTGTTCTGTATGTCCTACAGCCTTTGCTCATTCCAGCCTTTTAAAAAAACATCTTAGAATACATACAGGAGAGAAACCTTACAAGTGTTCTTTGTGTCCAAAAGCCTTTATTCAATCATCAAATTTGAGTGACCATCAACAAGTACACACAAGTGAGAAGCCCTACAAGTGTTACTTGTGTCCTACGGGTCTTGCTGATTCGACGAGTTTAAAAATTCATCTCAGAATACACACAGGTGAGAAGCCTTACAAGTGTTATGTGTGCAGCAAGGGTTACACTTGTATCGCGGGATTGAAAATTCATCAAAGAGCGCACACAGGAGAGAAACCATTCAAGTGTACTCTTTGCATCAAGGCGTTCGTTCGCTCATCAGATTTACACATTCATTATAGAACACACACTGGGGAGAAGCCCTTCAAGTGTTCTTTGTGTCCGAAAGTCTTTGCTCAATCGTCACATTTAAAAAACCATAAAATAACGCACACAGGAGACAAACCATTCAAGTGTACTATTTGCATCAAGGCGTTTGTTTGCTCATCACATTTACTTGTTCATTATAGAAGGCACACAGGGGAGAAACCTTACAAATGCTCCTTGTGTCCGAAAGCCTTTATTCGTTCATCACTTTTAAAGAAACATCAACAGACACACACAGGAGAGAAGCCTTACAAGTGTTCTTTGTGTCCGAAAGCGTTTATTCAGTCAACAGATTTAAGGAATCATCAAAGAACACACACAGGAGAGAAGCCCCACAAGTGTTCTTTGTGTCCGAAAGCCTTTATTCAATCGTCACATTTGAGGGATCATCAAAGAGTGCACACGGGAGAGAGGCCCTACAAGTGCTCTTTGTGTCCTAAAGCCTTTATGCAATCATCATGTTTAAGGAAACATCAAAGAGCACACACAGCGGAGAAGCCTTTCAAGTGCTCTCTGTGTCCAAAAGCCTTTCATCGATCATCAGATTTAAGGAATCATCAAAGAACACATACAGGAGAGAAACCACACAAGTGCTCTTTGTGTCCGAAAGCCTTTATTCAATCATCATATCTCAGGAATCATCAAAGAACACACACAGGAGAGAAGCCTTTCAAGTGTTCTCTGTGCAACAAAGCATTTGGTTTTTCGTCAAGTTTATATAAACATCAAAGAATACACACAGGAGGTACCAAAGAACACCTCCAAATACTTGGGAATAGAAGAAGGTCCTCAGGTCCAACACAAAGCAATACGTAAAATAATCAGTAAGGAGTACCAACGCAGAATAAGACTAATTCTGAAGTCGTCCCTCTCCAAGAAACAAAACCAAAGCTATAAACAAACTTGTAGTGCCGGTATTCTAATATAGCCGTGCAATTATAAACTGGCCACAATTGAAGTCAACAATCTCGACACCAAAACAAGGAAACTTCGAACGATCCACAAGATGTTCTCCAAAAACCGATACATACCGAGGTTGTACTTACCAATGTGCGAGAGGGAGGATGTGGTTTGATGGAGCTTAACCGAGTGCATAGAACATCGCGTGTCAGATGAGTAGAGTATGCGACAAGCTCAACAGGTGACCGGATGTGATTTGTGCATGAGCTTGAAAACAACAAACCAGAAGAAGGATCCTTAATCCATTTAGTTACAAATTTCCAGACAGGTGCAAATTATGGAAACCAAACAGGAAAACGAAATAGAAACAAACACAGCCTGATGATTGCAAAGAAAGAAAAGGAAAACTATAAAAATAAACCAATGTCACCCGCAGGGTGACCCGTATCTTGCCAAAAGGTGACCATGTGTGACTTATTTAAGGTCACACTGAGGTGAACAGAGCTGCTATCCACCAGGAGCGACTCCTTGAGGAATATCTGCCTCCGAGAGATTCCGATGAGAATCGTTCTACAGAGTAACCATGAAAAATATGCGTTTGCCTCTTAACATCACCAAATGACGTCATAATGTCTCAAGCTTGACATATCTAGAAAGCACTCATCGAGGTGTTAAATTTGAGGTACTACACGATATGGTTCCTAAAACTTGAAAATTTGACCTTGGGGTCAAATATGTGTGACCTGAGGTGCTAACCATGAAGGTCAAGGCCAATAGCCACCAAAAATGAATCAGCTGAGCGCCAGACCATGAACTATATTCCCATGAAGTTTGAAGACGATCCGATCAAAATGACTCAAAAAATAAGGGTTTCGTCGACTCCCCTGATTTGCGACAAAGTGACCTTGACCTTTGACCTTGACCTTCAAAATTTTATGTGCTGAAAGGGACCTCCTATAGGCCTCTGATATGCAAAGTTACAAAAATTTCCAATGATAACTGTGCTCTGCAGAGTGATTTATATGTGATTACAGACCAAAAAAAAATAACATATGAAGGTCAAGGCCAATCGCCACCAAAAATTAATCAGCTGAGCGCCAGACCATGAACTATATTCCCATGAAGTTTGAAGACGATCCGATCAAAATTACTCAAACAATAAGGGTTTCGTCGACTCCCCTGATTTGCGCCAAAGTGACCTTGACCTTTGACCTTGACCTTCAAAATTTTGTGCACTGAAAGGGACCTCTATAGGCCTCTGATATGCGAAGTTACAAAAGTTTCCGATGATAACTGTGCTCTGCAGAATTTTTTATACGTGATTACAGACAAACAAACAAACAAAAAAACAAGCTGACTAACATATCTTGCAAAAACTTCGTTTTGGCAAGATAAAAATAAAAAATAAAAACATACAAGCTGACTAACATATCTTGCAAAAACTTCGTTTTGGCAAGATAATAAATATCAGCAGATTTACTCTGACAAATGAGAGAATGACAAAAGAGCAGGAAGATTTTTGAAAAGAGGTTGACAATGATAGGGATTGACAAGGAAGGTTCATTGGAATGGCTAAGAAGAGGTCAAATTAATTGGGATGGAGAATGAGTCATCATCAATGCCCAAGACCAAGGACATCACACTAATACTTTTAAGAAAATGGAAGGATTGTCAATCGGGCAAATGCAGGTTTTGTCGGAAAGAAACAGAAGGTTTCAGGGTGTAAAAAACTCGTGTCGGAACAGCTGTACACAGAAAAACATGACAGCATCTGCAGAGGAATCCACAAGCACATCTGTAAACATTTCAACATCCCGGTCCCAGAACAATCATGGAAACACAAACCAGAGCGGATCCTCAAAAATGAACAAATAATGCTCATGCGTGACAAGATGATGCCGTCAAGTGTGAACATTGCAAACAAAGCATTGCACCCTGACATGGTGCTCAAACACAAGAAGGAAAAAAAACGGCATTGTTGATTGAGGTTTCGGTTCCCATTGACTTTGGACTAAATGTTTCAGAAAACAGGAAAATGACCAAATACCAGGATCTGAAAAATTAGGTCAAGAGGATGTGGAAATTGAAGAAATCTGAAATTATACCAGTGATAGTTGGAGCTACAGGAATGATGAACAAAACCCTCACCGAGTATATAAAAATTTATACAAACGAGCTACAAGTGGAGGCTATTCGAGGTTCAGTGAAGATTTTGAAAAGAGTCCTTGTAACGAAGCGATGACAACGAAGTTTCACAGTTTGGTTCGTGAATCATGATCCGTCAACAAAATGGAGGTGGAGATTTTGAGTTCTGGGAAGAACTTTCTCCCACCTTCTTAAACCCATAAATGGAGATAACAACCACTGAGAGACTCCTTTCAAAAGTTCTGTATCTTGACATTAAATTTGTCTCAACATTAAAAAAAAAAAATCACATGGAAGGAAAATCCTACAAGTGTTTTGTGTGCAGCAAGGCATTTGCTCTTTCATCATATTTGAGTCAGCATCAAAAACATCAACACAGGAGATCAAGATTAAGAGCAGGAGATGACAATGAGGAGGAAGACTATTATGATGGCGAGCAGCGTCACCTGGAAGAAGAGTTTGCCAACAAAATGGAGATGAGACACATAACCACTTGGGGAAAGACCACTACTCTATCGAATAGAAAACAACAAATGGAGCAAAACACTCATGGAATAAAAATGGAAATTCGTCACTATCCACAAAATGTTCTACAACAACCAATGCATCCCGAGTATGTACGTACCAAGACGAGACGAGGGGAGGAGGTGGCCCAATAGAGCTCAACCAAATGTACAGTATGATGAATATAGGATTGGCCAAGTACGTTAAAAAAACTCACAAAACTACCAAATGCAATTTGTATACGAAGACTAAAATAAGATAAAAACCATTCCTCTAATGCCGTGAGGTGCTGTCGGGCCAGTTTAATTTGGCTCATGAGACGCTCCTGGACAGATCACCACTCCAACACAGGATACTCGAATGGCTTATTACCCCAGTAAGGTACCCATTTTACCAACTTCGGAAGGATGATAGGCTGAGTCAACTCACCTGGTGTTATTTCAAAGGCACGACAGAGCTCAAGTTTAGGACCAGAAAATCTTAAGACAGCCACCTTTACTGTTAAGCCAAAACTAGGCCTATACAAACAGGTGAAGACAAGCCAGAAAACTTATGTCTTAACAAACCTTGCAAAAAGTTTCCTTGAACATGTGCGAATGGAACATCCTTCCCGTGAAATGGAAACAGTAAGAAGCAGTGAGATCATAGAACACGATACCCCATGCAGTGCTGAGTATATTACTTCAATTTCAACACAATAATGATTTTAAAGATCGTGTTTTTTAATGCAAATGCTTTATTGAACAAGTGACATTGAAATAATCCACAAGAATAAGAATGAAACCTTGTTTGTTTTCTGATGTTCCATGTTCCATATACAGATATACCTACAGCCAAAATATTGTTTCATTTGTTGGGGTGGTGGTGGTGGTGGGGTTGAGTTTACCTTGAAACAGATAGAAATGTAGAGAGTTCTGTGGTATAATTTATGCAAATGACATCAGCGTTGTGTCATAGAGTCAGCGTGCTTCTTTAGTTGAAGTACGATGGTCCGTGTACAAGTAGTTTGCCAATATTGATGTAATTAAGGAGGGAAACGTTAGCTTTAGAATTGTATTGTTAAATGTGCATCATACGAAGGATGGTGAACGGTCATAATTGATTGGGTATTAAGGTTAAGATATCGTACATGCAGCCTCCTGTAATGCCCGGGTGAGGCGCCGAGGTGGGGCCTTGGCAAATGTCCAGGAGAGAGGCAGAGGCACAGAGACAGACAGACAGACGGATGAGCTTTGAAAGGGGCAGAGTTTGATCACCTCTTATAGGGCAGAGTTTTGAGTCACCATGTGATGGGTGTTCAGTACACTGGTGGAAGCAGTGGGAGATCGAAGAGAGTGGAGAAGTTTTCCTCACCTGAGAAGAAGTGGTTTTTTTCGGATTGTCTCCCTTCTTTGCGTTTACCTGGTTCCTGCTCATGTTCTTACTTTCAACCCGTTCTTGTTTTGTTCCTGCTCGCCTGTTTGTCGTCCTGCCAGTGTGCTTCATCACCTGTTTGTCGTCCTGCCTTGACCTCTCCACCAGCATAGTAATGGCCACACCCGGTTCTCATTACCCCTTCCCTTCTGTGAGCAAGTCTGGTATGAGATGCCATAGATTTTATTGTCATTGTATATAATTATTTGAATCCCCCCCCCATTCTTCCATCGTGTGCCATCTTCCATCATATTTGTTTGGGAATAAACCCTGTTTTAAAAGAGCTACGAGCCTCGTGTGCTTCCGCGATTCACGCGCATGCGCAAAGCCCCCATGAATTGGATGTGTCCAAGGGAGTAAAGCCAGTTTCGGTCCATCTGTCCAGCATCAGTGTTCATCGGTGTGGGCACAACATTTGGAGTCAGGAGTGTGAGAATTGAACCCTGATCAACGGATATTAGACCCAAGGACTTCTAAATTTATAGTTAATTGGTGTCTGGAGAGCGCAGTGGAGCACGCTGCAAATTTAAAAGATATATATATATATATATATATATATATATATATATATATTTGAATTTATTTGGCACGCATGGGAAGAACAAAATGGCGGATGTCTGTGCACGGAATGTCTGTGCACAGGAGCAATGAAGGTAAAGAAAGTGAGTCAATGGGGGTTCGTGAGGAGGCTGGGCTAAGAACTTCCCCTATTCGTGACTCTGCACGGAGCCTTTCAGCTGCGGAATCTGAGCAGGCGAGCCAGGAAACAGAGGCAATGAATGCCCTTGTAGCCCATGTATGATCAAGTAATAGAACAAATGCCAGATGAAATTTTAGAGGAGTTTTGAGAACAACTGCAAGAGGAAATGAAGAAAAACATTGCAATTTTAAGGGCACTGGGCAGGCACAGATTAAAAGTAATAATAGTCCAGACCAGAAAGACCAGAACATGAGGCAAAAGATTCTGTGGTCTGATGAGATGAAAATTGAAGTCTTTTAGCTTAAATGCAAAGCGCGGTCTCGCAGAAAATGAGCACAACTCGTCACTCATCTAACACCATCCCTACCGTGAAGGATGGTGGTGGCAACACCATGCTATGGGGATGCTTTTCAGAGGCATCATAAACACAACAGTATTCACCCCCTTCCAATAATGCCACATTCAGATGAATTACTAATTATGTGGAAACAATTTTTACTCGTACATAAAGACAATAAACTGAACACTGCTACAGTTAAAGGAGGTGAAAGGTCAGGAATACCTGCAAAAAAAACATGTACAAATCAAAATTCACTGGTTGTAAAAGTATTCAGCCCCTGAGATCAGTATTTGGTGGAAGCACCTTTTGCAACAATGACTGCTCTGAGTCTTTCTGGGGAGGTCTCTTCCAGCCTTGTGGAGTGAGATGGTGAAATCGTTACCCGTTCTTCATGTGAAAATTGCTCGAGTTCTGCCAAGTTTGATGGGGATCGTTGATGGACTGCAATCTTCAAGTCTCGCCATAAATGTTCAATTGGGTTCAAATCAAGACTGACTGGGACACTCAAGAACATTTATTTCCTTCTTATTCAGCCACTACATTGTGGCTTTCGCTTTGTTCTTCAGATCATTGTCCTGCTAAAATGTGAATTTCCTACCCAGTTTCATGGCTGGGTTGAGCAAGTTTTCATCAAGGATTCTCCTCTACTTTGCACTGTCCATTGTCTTTTCTATCCTGCCAAGCTTTCCAGTCCCTGCTGATGAAAATCAGCCCCATAACATGATGCTGCCACCACCATGCTTGACACTAGGGATGATGTTGACTGGGTGGTGTGCAGTGTTAGGCGTGCCAGATGTAACACTTTTAATTTAGACCAAAAAGTTCAATTTGTGTCTCATCTGACCACGAAACCTTTCTCTACATACTGGAAGTATTATTAAAATGCTTTATTTGCAAACTCCATACGAGCTTTGAGATGTGACTTTTTCAATATTGGCTTCTTTATTGATACCTGTCCATAGAGGCCAGCTTTGTGAAGGCAACGGGATATTGTTGATTGATGAACACTGACCCCAATCTCGGATTAGTAGGTCTTTGAAAGTCATTGTTGGATTTACAGTGATATCACGAACCAGTTTCTTGCTTGTCTGGCTGCTGAGTTTGGATGGGGGACCTGATCTCGGTGGAGTCTGGGTGGTATCATACATCTTCCACTTCTTAATGATGGATTTCACCGTACTCAAAGGGATAATGGGTGACATTGAAATCTTCTTATAACCCTCTCCTGAACGGTTCTTCTCCACCACTTTATGTCTGACTTCCTTGGAAAACTCCTTGGTCTTCATGTTTGCCTTGTTCGTTGATCAAGTGAGTTGCACCTTATAACTCTTTAGATCAGTGGAGGAGATTAATTTTAAAGTTAAACCACTGATTACACACAAGTGAAACCTATTACACTTATTTTGTAACATTTCAAACAAAGAATTTTCTCCTGAAGTGACTTGGGGTTCATTAGGTAAAGGGTTTGAATACTTGTGCAACTGAGAATCATCTGATTTTCTCTGTTAACCTGACTTATTCACATTTTATCTGATTTTTAAAAAACTTTATCACTTTGGAGTAGTCTGTGAAGACTCTATATATTAATTTTGATTTGAAAGCGTCATGAAATGAGCACAGGTAGCATCAAAATTTGAAAACTTTGGAAGGGGGTGAATACTTTTTCAGGCCACTGTAGTTAATCAATTAGTATGTGTGTTTAGACAGTTACCTTCCCTTCATACAGGGGACAGGGAAGAGGAGTTGTGTGGGTTCAGCAAGGCTCTTTCCCTGTGTATGATTTCCACTTTTCATCCATCCTTCCATCCATCAAATCCACCCACCCATCCATCCCAATCCCTCACTCCTTTCACTTCCAAGTTGCTCTTCCCCATATCTCCCCGACAGCCATCACCCTTTACCTCTCAGACCCAATACTACTCCAATGGAAATCCCCCCTCTTCAGTTAATATCCATCCCAACGGCAAACCCTTTCACTTTCAAGACCATTCCCCTCCGTCCTCAAACCAATTCAAATTCCCCCCCCCCATCCTTCCTCCCATGAACACCTTTCCCACTGAACTAATTGAACACACAACACAACAAGCCATGCAGCACACACATTGCAAATCAATACCAGTGCTAAAAAGAATCATCACCGCAACGCCCCCACTACAGAGGCTCTCCGCTGTAATGCCCCAGCAATCGATTCCTTGGAGAGTTGGTGAGTGCAAGGCAATGAGGATGTCAGAGATTGTATGGCAACCCTTTCCCCCTGAAGCCACGCCTCACAGTGTCAGAGGTTGCAGGCACGAACTTTGCTCCCTCAAGGCTATGCCTGGCCCAGGAGGAATAAAATGTGAGTGACTTGAGCTGTTCGGCACTGCTGTTTTTGCGTGCTGAGAACCTGATTGGAAGGAAGTCTCCTGCCTGTTGGTGCCAAGAACCTGCCTACCGGGACAAGCTACGCTGGCCTGAGACGATCTGAGCTGGCCTGATACGAGCTGCACTGAGGCGAGACAAGCACGGGGTGAGGTCCAAGAATGAACGACGCCACAAGATCCTTGGCACGCAGCAGTAGCTCCATACTGATTTATACAATCTTATCTTTCTTTCTCGAAAAACCCAAAATTCTCTGACTTGAGACACATGAAAAGTTATCATCGATTTGAAAGAGCTATAAACGATTGACCTCCGTCTCCTGGTAGGTGAGGCAATAATTCACACCTCCTACCATAGCCTCGAAAGCTTACACCGCATATGCTGCACCTCTCCTTACACGTAACAACCACGCACAACCTTTTGTTCCCTTTCCTCCATTTTGGGATCCACGCAAGCTCGTCTGTTTGCGCAGGGTAAGAAAGAGGAAACTCGTACTGCCTCTGTATTATTTTTCTTCTCCACTTTAACCGGATGATTGTGATGGCATGTCTGTATTATGTCTTGCCGAGTAAGTAAGATTGTGCAAGGGGCTTACGTGCTTCGGGTTATTCACTTTCCTTTTGGATCTTTGCTTGCTTGTAAATGTGCCTTGTGAATACTGCTCTTGCTGATATGTGCGTATTATTTGGGAAACTGCCTTCAAACCTGCTCAGTTGTTCTTTCCATCATTGGATTGGCATCATGTGTACATAATAAATAGACAGAAAGTTGTGCCCCATCAATTTGTTCTCTTAGAATAGCTGAAAACCACCTAATGGTTTCGCTCGGCCATAATAATGAGTATATATACAGTATATATGAGGTGGACATTGAGGGCACAGTTCACCAGTTGAGATCACTAGCTCACAAGGTAAGGTAATGCAATGCTGGATGTGAGGACCCTGGAAGAACTAGTTATCCTGACCGGAGTTCGTGGGTGCTTAGCAACTTGTCGGGCCACGGAGTTATCCGTGGCTTGCGGCTTCAGGGTTTGAGGTCAAGGGGCAGGTCTGAGTAACCTCCTCATGCATCCCGGCGATCTCGCTCCGAAACCCGTCACAATATTCAGGACAATGCGTGGTTCCAGCAGGACAGGGTACTGGCACATTAAGCAATCGCTGACGTGGAATACCTCAGTGAAATTTTTGGGGAACTTTGGATTGGTCGTAGGTCACCATAGTACAGCTTCTTTACACCCAAAAACAGGTCGATTGTTCAGACTCTGATAAAAGCATCACATTTGGCACACATGCACAAACACCCTGAACCCCGGGCTGTTATTTCATTAGTCTGTGTCGGTAGACCTTTGCCCCTTGTCTGAGGGTTTGAGGGGGATATGCGCTGAAGTTATTTTGTGTATCTCCGGTGAGATGTCTTCTCCCCCTGCCCCCTTCTACTTTGAATCTTTCTTTCAATACCCCATCGGTCTGTTCCAACAACACCCCCCCCCCACACCTTTCTCAATCCACCAATAATCCCCTTCACCAAACCTCAATTCAATGAGTAGTCAATGAAATAAAACGAACCACGTCCAAATCCCCAGTGGCCAATTTCGTTTTTTTTCAGCTGGTCCCTGAACCACTCACCCTTACCTTTCTTCACCCAAGCCTCATGTATGGAATACATTCTGTATTAGAGGATGATCTCTTTCTTCTGAACACTCCAGGTTAACGTTTGTAGTTTTTGTCCCTGGAATGTTGTCTTTGATGGTGCAGGGACAGTTAACACCCTTAAAGCTTCTTGCTTTGGTGCGTAATCATGTCTCTTTGTAAGGTGATGTTGTTCCTCGCTTGAGAAGTTGCAGTCACTATTTTTTAGAGCGCACTTTCCTACTGCTCGGAGTGGCGAACATTTTCATTGACGAACACCATCACTCATAGTCTTCGTGAATCTTCCCTCTCCGATTCTCTCATTGGTTGTCAAGACCGAAGTTCTCAGATGACCTTCTGCAGTTACATGTGTGGGAGTTGGTGGGATAGCTGGTGAGGGACGCCACTCGCATATCGCCGTGTGTGTGTGTGTGTGTGTTGTTCAAAAAGCATGACATTCTCTCTGCCAACTCCCCTCTCCACACCTCTCTCTCTCTCCCACACCTCTCTCTCTCTCTCCCTCTCTCTCCCACACCTCTCTCTCCCTCTCTCCCACACCTCTCTCTCCCACACCTCTCTCTCTCCCACAACTCTCTCTCTCCCCCCCCCTGTCCCATCCTCACCCCCCTCCTAAACCAGTGCAGCACCCTCCCACACACCACTCTGTCTCTGGATGTGTCCAGGTGGTGTTTCTATCCAGACAGCTTGATTCCGAACACGTCCGGGTGGTGTTTGTCTCCAGGCGGTGTTTGTCTCCGGGTGCTATTTATAGTATGACGGTAGAAAATGTATTTCAGACATTATTTTGTTTCCATCTTCACTGTTATTCCAGGCAGCATCATTTTGATGAGTCATTATGAATCGCAAATAATGCACCACCGCACATCTGCCTTCCCTTCCCCCAACTATTTTTTTTTCTTTTCTTCTTCCTCTCTTCCTCTTCCTCTTCCTCTTCCTCTTCCTCTTCCTCTTCCTCTTCCTCTTCCTCTTCCTCTTCCTCTTCCTCTTCCTCTTCCTCTTCCTCTTCCTCTTCCTCTTTCTCTCTCTCTCTCTCTCTCTCTCTCTCTCTCTCTCTCTCTCTCTCTCTCTCTCTCTCTCTCTCTCCCTCTCTCTCTCTCTCTCTCTCTCTCTCTCTCTCTCTCTCTCTCTCTCTCTCTCTCTCTCTCTCTCTCTCTCTCTCTCTCTCTCTCTCTCTCTCTCTCTCTCTCCTCCCCCTCCCCCTCTTGGTATTCCCATCAGCAAATCGACGGGTGGTATTTGCTCATGTGTAATAAAGTAAGAGTACTGCATTGTATGTGTTATAAAGTGAAGAACCCTTCAGTGTTGTCAGCTGATATGATAAAAGGCAATTTGTAAATTTTTTACAAAGGGAGACACGACATTGTGAGTACCGTGTACTTTAAAATGTAACTAGCATATACCCGTGCTCTGCACGGAGTTGAGTGGGTGGCAAAAGGTGGATGAGGCATAATAGTTGATGTTATGGAAAGCTGGGGAGGGTGTTATTAGGGATGTGATGCACTATGGTTACCTGTCCTTAGTTTTCCAAAGGACCTCCCTGTAGATGACATCTTGGGTGAGTGTCTTGTTGCCGAATAGTCCTTGTGAGGAATTATTGTCCACTTTGATAGATATATAGGAGTAACCTCTTGCACGTGAAAATGCAACATATAGTTGGCCTTGGGAGAACATGGGGGCTGGGAGCTATATTCCGAGTTTGTCAAATCTTTGGCCCTGGGATTTGTTTATGGTCATCGAGTACGGAGTCTGACTGGAAATTGCGTCCTCTGCAGTGTGACTGGAAGGTTGGCGTCTGATGGGGGCAAGTTTAACATGATATAGGCCTAGCCCTAGACTGAACAGGAGCAGTGGAGAGTGACCGAGAATGAGAATGCAAGTTTCAATGAACAGCACTTTTTGGCGCACATCCGACGATCGAACACCGCTTGGACGCTTTAATTTGAAGATCACACACGCAAGACACAACACAGGTAACGATGGCGGTTGAGAAACGTCAAAATACGTGCAGACGTTAACAAAAATAATATATATTTTTAAAATAAATCTTAACTTTAAATATAATGTTTCTTGTTACATGTTTTTGTGTCAAATTCACCTTCTGAGGGAGTCAGCATATGCAGAAGAGGGTTTTACATCGCAGACGCTGTTTTCGAGGAGTGGCATTACACCTCTCGGCGGTGACGGTCTGTCGACGACAGACATAATGACGTCAGCGAATGACCGATGATGTCATGACGGAATTACGCCTCTCAGCGGTGACGTCACACGTCGCCATGCAAACAAACGTAAAAATTAGAAAATCGCCCAAAATTCCCAAACCTGTTCGTCTGGCGCGATCTCACATAGCCCATGCTGTTCATTAGACCACAGAGCACCCGCATGCCGAAAGTGGCGACAATCCTTCGGGAATTTCGGAGGAGAAACGTCAAATTACACGCAGACGTTAACAGAAATTATATATAGATAACATTGATTGATTCTGTCCTCGGAGACAGTGATTGCCCCTTCCCCGCACCGTTCCCCCAAATAAATCCCAATTTCTCAGATCATGACGTCATACATAGCGACGCGTACATACCGTGTATATACCGACGAGCCTCCACCGGAGTTCAATCAAATCCTCAAGACACGATTTACATCACGAGGAGCTTTTGCTTCATCTATTTATTACGTACGAAAATATCACCGAAATATTTACACTTCTTCCCCCCAACCCCCCACCCAGGTGTGTGCTCAATTAATTAATTAATTAACTTCCTTTGTGTATAGAAGAGGGTGAGGAGACATGAGTGTACACGGACAGGAGGAGATAGATAATTATCGACACATGTACGGTACACGGGATTTGAACCTGGGTTCCCCCTGATCATAACTCGGCTGGGATTCACATAAACAAGTAAACATGGCGGAACCTGTTTATAAACTGTTAACGATGTGAAACAGGACGAACTAGTCCGAATGTCCAAGTTTGAAGGTCACACGGTATGAGGGCAGCAACCGCGAGGTCTCGAGAACGATCATCGTCATTCAGGACGAGTCCAGGATCAGTTTGGGGGCGTGGTCTACGGAGAACCTCGAGGTTCGGTTTGGGGGCGTGGTCTACGGAGAACCTCGAGGTTCGGTTTGGGGGCGTGGTCTACGGAAAACCTCGAGGTTCGGTTTGGGGGCGTGGTCTACGGAAAACCTCGAGGTTCGGTTTGGGGGCGTGGTCTACGGAGAACCTCGAGGTTCGGTTTGGGGGCGTGGTCTACGGAGAACCTCGAGGATGTGAACGTCATTGTACTTGAAGAAGAAGGAGGAGGGCGCGTGATTTGCTCTTGTTGGAATACTCGACATTCAGTGCTGTGGTTCCGGAAAGAATCGTCCCAACGTTGAGAACACCGCGCTGTGTGCGATGAATCGAGATCTCTCTGGTGAGGAACACGAGGTGAACCCTCCGGGACCCACGAGAATCTCCCATGGAATGAACGGGATGGGTCCGGGAGGATCTCCCATGGACAAGGAGTTCGGACCCGGTACGTGCTGTTCTTGTTCCCGTGCGGGGTCCGTGCTGTGCACGATGTAAGTAAATAATTTCTGTGGGCAAAGTGGGATTTGTAAAATTATCGGTGAATTGTGTGGGGGGGGTTAACATTTGTCCGGTTTTCCCCGGACACGTCCTCCTCCCCTTCAGTCCTTTCATCTCCGCCAAACGGGATTTTTAAATATCGATAAACAGCTCAATTTTGCAATTATTTTATTGTATTTTTTGCTTTTTCTATTTCAAAGGGATAAAAAATTAAGATTAAAAAAATATATTATTTAAACGGTTAATCCATTTTTGTATATTTTCCTTCCGGTGATAGAAAACGAGGTTTGTGATGTTTGGACCAGAACGGTTTGGTACAAGTCCGTATTACTCCATCATGGCCCAAGGGACGTGTTCGAACTTCCACACTCGTCCTCTTCGTGTCGAACCTCACAGTGATCGAATCCAGTGTCGTGCTCAGTCCACGATTCAGTACGTTTTGTTCGTCCGTACAGTTCGTACTTGTTTGATTTCATTCAAGAAATATTTACAATTACAAAACGAAAGTATAAATTCACTTCAGAACTAAAGATGAAAATTACCGCGTTTTTGAAGTGCTCGGGGAGAACGTGAATCCGAGTGATTGGGACGTGGTCCTGGTAGGTACATGTGTCTGTGGTAAATAAAGATGTTATTGATTTACAATGTCACATGGTCTTGGTACGTACATGTGTCTGTGGTAAATAAAGATGTTATTGATTTACAATGTCACGTGGTCCTGGTACGTACATGTCTCTGTGGTAAATAAAGGTGTTATTGATTTGCAATGTCACATGGTCTTGGTACGTACATGTCTCTGTGGTAAATAAAGGTGTTATTGATTTACAATGTGACGTAGTCATGGTACGTACATGTCTCTGTGGTAAATAAAGATGTTATTGATTTACAATAGCACGTATTCCTGGTAGGTACATGTCTCTGTGGTAAATAAAGATGTTATTGATTTACAATGTCACATGGTCTTGGTACGTACATGTCTCTGTGGGAAATAAAAGTGTTATTGATTTACAATGTCACGTAGTCTTGGTATGTACATGTCTCTGTGGTAAATAAAGATGTTATTGATTTACAATGTCACATGGTCTTGGTACGTACATGTCTCTGTGGTAAATAAAAGTGTTATTGATTTACAATGTCACGTAGTCTTGGTATGTACATGTCTCTGTGGTAAATAAAGGTGTTATTGATTTACAATGTCACGTAGTCTTGGTATGTACATGTCTCTGTGGGAAATAAAAGTGTTATTGATTTACAATGTCACGTAGTCTTGGTACGTACATGTCTCTGTGGTAAATAAAGGTGTTATTGATTTACAATGTCACATGGTCTTGGTACGTGCATGTCTCTGTGGGAAATAAAAGTGTTATTGATTTACAATGTCACGTAGTCTTGGTATGTACATGTCTCTGTGGTAAATAAAGGTGTTATTGATTTACAGTGTCACGTGGTCCTGGTACGTACATGTCTCTGTGGTAAATAAAAGTGTTATTGATTTACAATGTCACGTAGTCTTGGTATGTACATGTCTCTGTGGTAAATAAAGATGTTATTGATTTACAATGTCACATGGTCTTGGTACGTGCATGTCTCTGTGGGAAATAAAGGTGTTATTGATTTACAATGTCACGTAGTCCTGGTACGTACATGTCTCTGTGGTAAATAAAAGTGTTATTGATTTACAATGTCACGTAGTCTTGGTATGTACATGTCTCTGTGGTAAATAAAGGTGTTATTGATTTACAATGTCATGTGGTCCTGGTACGTACATGTCTCTGTGGTAAATAAAGGTGTTATTGATTTACAATGTCACGTGGTCCTGGTACGTACATGTCTCTGTGGTAAATAAAGGTGTTATTGATTTACAATGTCATGTGGTCCTGGTACGTACATGTCTCTGTGGTAAATAAAGCTGTTTTTGATTTACAATGTCACGTGGTCCTGGTCGATACATGTCTCTATGGTAAATAAAGGTATTATTGATTTACAATGTCACGTGGTTCTGGTCGGTACATGTCTCTGTGGTAAATAAAGATGTTGTTGATTTGCAATGTCACATGGTCCTGGCAGGTACATGTCTCTGTGGTCATTGATTTACAATGTCACGTGGTCCTGGTACATACATGTCTCTGTGGTAAATAAAGGTGTTATTGATTTAAAGTGTCACGTGGTCCTGGTACGTGCATGTCTCTGTGGTAAATAAAGGTGTTATTGATTTACAATGTCACGTGGTCCTGGTACGTGCATGTCTCTGTGGTAAATAAAGGTGGTATTGATTTACAATGTCACGTAGTCTTGGTATGTACATGTCTCTGTGGTAAATAAAGGTGTTATTGATTTACAATGTCACGTGGTCCTGGTACGTGCATGTCTCTGTGGTAAATAAAGGTGTTATTGATTTACAATGTCATGTGGTCCTGGTACGTACATGTCTCTGTGGTAAATAAAGCTGTTTTTGATTTACAATGTCACGTGGTCCTGGTCGATACATGTCTCTATGGTAAATAAAGGTGTTATTGATTTACAATGTCACGTGGTCCTGGTCGGTACATGTCTCTGTGGTAAATAAAGATGTTATTGATTTGCAATGTCACATGGTCCTGGTAGGTACATGTCTCTGTGGTAAATAAAGGTGTTATTGATTTACAATGTCACGTGGTCCTGGTACGTACATGTCTCTGTGGTAAATAAAGGTGTTATTGATTTACAGTGTCACGTGGTCCTGGTACGTACATGTCTCTGTGGTAAATAAAGGTGTTATTGATTTACAATGTCACGTGGTCCTGGTACGTACATGTCTCTGTGGTAAATAAAGGTGTTATTGATTTACAATGTCACGTGGTCCTGGTACGTACATGTCTCTGTGGTAAATAAAGGTGTTATTGATTTACAGTGTCACGTGGTCCTGGTACGTACATGTCTCTGTGGTAAATAAAGGTGTTATTGATTTACAGTGTCACGTGGTCCTGGTACGTACATGTCTCTGTGGTAAATAAAGGTGTTATTGATTTACAATGTCACGTGGTCCTGGTACGTACATGTCTCTGTGGTAAATAAAGGTGTTATTGATTTACAGTGTCACGTGGTCCTGGTACGTACATGTCTCTGTGGTAAATAAAGGTGTTATTGATTTACAGTGTCACGTGGTCCTGGTACGTACATGTCTCTGTGGTAAATAAAGGTGTTATTGATTTACAAAGTTACGTGGTCCTGGTACGTGCATGTCTCTGTGGTAAACAAAGGTGTTATTGATTTACAATGTCACGTGGTCCTGGTACGTGCATGTCTCTGTGGTAAATAAAGATGTTATTGATTTACAGTGTCACGTGGTCCTGGTACGTACATGTCTCTGTGGTAAATAAAGGTGTTATTGATTTACAGTGTCACGTGGTCCTGGTACGTACATGTCTCTGTGGTAAATAAAGGTGTTATTGATTTACAGTGTCACGTGGTCCTGGTACGTACATGTCTCTGTGGTAAATAAAGGTGTTATTGATTTACAATGTCACGTGGTCCTGGTACGTACATGTCTCTGTGGTAAATAAAGGTGTTATTGATTTACAGTGTCACGTGGTCCTGGTACGTGCATGTCTCTGTGGTAAATAAAGGTGTTCTTGATTTACAATGTCACGTGGTCCTGGTACGTACATGTCTCTGTGGTAAATAAAGGTGTTATTGATTTACAAGCACAATATTTCCAGAAATAATTCATCATTTCCATTGAAAGAACGGTGGTTTGCAGTCAAAATTGATCAAGGACTGGAAAACACACACACACACACACACACACACACACACACACACACACACACACACACACACACACACACACACACACACACACACACACACACACACACACACACACACACTCCTTATGTCGATGAGATTGGTCATTACGTGAGAGAGCAGCACCGCAGTTGTGGTGGTGGTTGTTGCCCTTTTGTATCACCAACGATGAAGTAAACTCGTGGTAGCCTGGTGTTGGCTCAGTGGTTAGGGTGGCGGCTTGGAATCCTATGGTCCTGATCCTGAGTTCAAGCCCCGTCGGCGGCTGAATTAATACACCAGGGGGTTGACTCAACCTGTCATCCTTCCGAGGTTGGCGAAATGAGTACCAGTTCCAGTGTGTGTACTGATAGAGGGGCACTGCATCAGCGACTCATTCGCGCTTCAAGAAACAATAGCTACCCCGGCAGCTCAGCTGCCATATGACCACCACCAACCCGTGGTTTTAAACCTTTTTTATTGATGGCACCCTACACTCATATCTTATTCTCTGGCACCCCGCCCATCCTCAGTGTTCTATTATGTATAGTTACCTTAAGAACATTTCAGGCTCCACGAGTTAAATTATTGGATAAACTACATTATTTCAGGAGTGTGTTTTGCGTGCCATGAGCCTGTCAAAAAGATATTGTATTACTGTGCCAAACTTCCAAGCTCCATTTGATTTAATTTGGGTTACTTAACGACGACAAAATGAGAAGCGTATGTTCCGTGTATCAGATTCCACCGACACAAAAAATAAAAAAATCCCTCAAACAAGTGAATGTGGACTACATTTGCGAAGCAATTTCCAACTGGACTTCTTAAATACCCTTTGATTGCCCAATTTTTGGAACAAATTTGCTCCGCTGTTTATAACAGGGTTAACTCGAAGGGCACTCAGTAGAGCGCATACCCCCATCACGCAATGCCTGATCCATGAGATCATGTCGGGCCCAATACGTTTTTAAGATATCACGCTATATATCGTTTTCGGCCCTATCTCTAATAATACCGCATAAAAGTGAGAACGGATCTGTGTGAACACAGAACAGTATAAATGAAATTATTTGTGTAACTTCAAAACTGAGAAACTAAAACAAGGGGTAACTGTATATTACTGTATTGTTGAGGTGAGATGTCGATTTTAAAAGTTGGAGAGAAGAGTCAAACAGTGACAAGTGTTGTTGTTGTTGTAGTTCAATTCACAACCTATGGATACATCATGATTGTTTTATGGGGAAGTTGTGGACATTGAACGATGCCGTGGTATTGTGCAGTTTCTAGTTCTTTCCAGATATAAAACCATCTTTGCATCAAGGGGTGGTTTTCCGAGAGGGAGGTACTTTTGGGAATGTTCGTGAATTACAGAAGGCAAAACACAGAGCTGAGCAGAGAGGAGAGTTAGTCACCATTTGTGTTTCTTTGTGGTATCGTGTAGAGTAATGCAGAGTAGAGGAGTATATTGTAGAGTAGAACAGGGTGCAGTCCAGTGTCGAGCCATGCGGCAGGTTTGTGTTTTACTTTATTTTATCTTTGTTATAAATTCACTTTTGGATTCCACCAGTTTGACAAGCAGGACGTCAATCGATTAACAAACCTTGAATTTCATGACAGTGAATCGGGTACTTGTTATTTTTCCTGACGTTCATGTAACTGTTCGGTTGATCAAGTATTGCTGTGAAATTAAAATCCCAGGTATGTTAACCTGCTGTACACGCAGGTATGTGATTCAAGATTGCTGGAAAAATTGCGAACAAAAGAGGGATAAATGTTCCTTTCGATACAATACCAAAGCTTTGATCCTTCTTTCTTTTGTTTATTTTAAGGATGTTTTTCTTTTCAGATTCGATTGTGAAAGTGAAGGTGGAATCTGAGTTTGAGTTTGAGGATGATTCGATGTCTGAAGACAAAGGTGTGAACCACATCAACATTCTGCTTGTTCCAGTCACAGACAGTTTCGTGTGCATGTACATTGTACATACAGAGGTTATCTGCAGAGATGCTGTTTGACTTTTTTTTAAGGTCACATGGTGATTCAAAGTGCCAGCTCATGAATAAACGTTTTTCCCTCCGCACATTGAAGGATCACAATATTTGATTGAGATGTTTAGGGTAAACTTCCTGAGAGTTTGCTTCTTTATTCATCTTGTTCTCCCATTGCATCCCTCCCTCCCTCTCATCCCTCCCTCCCTTCACATGTTTTTTGGGCGTGGCCCGCCCATAATGGGAGCACCACGCCCATTTTCAGGTAAACACAACTAGATCGTGATATAAACCTCCCACCAAAATTTTGTCAGGATTGGATCAAAACCCACGGAGCTATGCTCGGGACAGACAGACAGACAAGCCGGTTGGCGGACATGGGTAGTCGGCCGTTGCTTGGCAAGGGAGGGGTCCATAGCAACGGTTCTTTCTCACAAATAACTAGGACATACCATGAACCTACAAAACCAGTTTCATGTATATCTGACTCATAGTCTCTGAGATATAACGAACTTCGTTTTTTTATTGCTTTCGACCAGGGTTCATTCAACGTCTATCTTCTCCGACAGTTTCATAGGATCCGGCTGGAAATTTTTGACAATATGGCTGAATGCACTGCCCACAGTCGCTCGTGGCCCGATTTTTGATTTTCGAAAAAAGAATTTTTTTATGATTTTTCAAAAATTTCTAAGTCCCGTTGCTAGGCAACGGTGGTGTCCATAGCAACGGTTCTCATTTGCACATAATTAGGTCATGGTATGAACCTACCAACCAAGTTTCATCGAAATCGCCATTGTATTAACTGAAATCGCCATTTTAAATACTTATAAGGGTCGTACAAATCTCAAAAAAAAAAATTTTTTCGACGAGATCGATTACCCAACAGACAAACATATCGACGGAAATACTGATAATAAGGGTCGATCAAATTTCAAAATTTTTTTTTGAAAAATATTTTTTTTTGACTGGATCGACTACCCAACAGACACAGACATACAGACAGACAGACAGACACACAACAATAACGAATATAGTGGTCACTTATTTTTTTTCGTGAATATATTTTTTCGTGAACCAATAAGGTAAGTAAAATATGTACAAGTGGAAGGGAGGGTAATGAAAATTTAAATGCTGGGTTTCCATGAAAAATAAAAAGGTGAGAATAGTATTTTTCCCTCCTTTTTGCTGAACTGTGTTGTGAAATCTCATGACAGTGACTACAGTAAAATGCAAGATTAGTCTCAGAGAATATGTCTAACTCGAGAATGGGTGTGAGGGTGGTAGCACCTGCAGATGGAGGAGGAGGAGGAGGAAAAAGGTGATAATCAAAAGTGACCAGGCGGTTTCAGCAGGCGGTGGCAAATGTTTGGGAATTTGATTTTTAGCAAAAGTGCATGTGTGGAGTGAGGCGGAGATGGTAATCCCAGGTCGCTAATGAGGAGTTCACAGAATCCATTTTACAAGTCAATGGAATGCATCCAGCTACTCCACATCATTGAGAACAGCAAATTGTCATTTCATCATGCACTTCCTCTATTTTCAGACCACATTGCCCTTTCAGATTCATGACTTTTTTTTTGTTTGTTTCTTTGTTTTTCATTGACCCCCCCCCCTCCGTTGTTGACCTCTCTGGTTCAGTGAGAAAATGAGTTTGTGAATTTGAGATTACGTAGAACGCTGGTTTAGATTCGCTTGTTTGCCCCTTTCTTTGTCGTGATGAACTGTTGTCACATGGTTTGCAGGTGAAGCTCAAGTAGTGAAGTCAGAAACTTTCCAAAACAACCTTCTTCACACTTCCCAAGATGCTTTGAACAATGATCATGTAAAGCAGGAAGCGTGTGATTCTCCAACCACGGAGCCAAGCAAAGTTGCTCAGCTGCTCAAAAGTAAGCCAAACACTGGAGATCCCATCACATTGTGTTAACTTGTTTTGACCATTCCTTCATGATGAAATAATTTTGTTCCAAACATTGCAGAATGACAGGTCCATAAAAAATGTTTTTCACACAAATTGCTTGTTTTTATGAATGAGATAGGGATACACGTTTCATTTAAAATGCATGTTGCACATAAAATTCACATATTTAAGATCGTTGCATCAACACCATATTCTCACCGTCTCTCCCAGAGGACCATCTGGAAAGCACCCCATCTACTTTCTCAACAATCTTCTTGAAGAAGTTGTGCCTCTCATGCTTTTGAGTCTCACTGTCTTGCATGATCTTTCCTGGGAAAGCCACATTTTCAAGCTGGCCTCGAAAGCCAGTCTGGGCATCCTCCATCGTGCAAAGTCCTTCCTTGGCACACCTGAGTTCCTGACCACAAATAAAGTTTTCATCCGCAGTCTGATGCAGTACTTCTCTCCTGGGCTGGTGCTCCTGCCTCACACCAAGCTCAACTTCACATTGTGGAAACCAAAGCTTTCAGGATCATTGGTGTCTCCTGCAATGAAGCTGAGTTGTTGGGTCTCATTTTCTCACCGCAGGCAGATGGGTGGTCTTTCTGTCTTCTACACTCTTCTCCAGGCCTTGCATCCCCTACTGTCTCTGTGCTATGTCCCCCTAATATTTCTGCAGGGCGCTCAAGGTCTGCCAGCAACCCCCTTCTGGTGAAACTGCCAAAATGAAGAATCACTGCTCACCTTCACACTTTCATTCCTCTTTTTTCCAACCTCTGGAACAAACTCTCATACTTCACCCCACTCTTCCTTACAGGTCTTAAAAACAGCTGTCTACCACCATCTCATAACTTCTCCATCAAAATCCTGCGATGTTCCTCCTCAGTGTTGCAATCATCCACACCAACTTTGGATGATTCCCCTAAGAAAGGAGTTGCTTGGCAATCTTGAACACTTCTATGATCTCTTAATTATTTTACGCAACATATTCAGGCTGCAACCTTTCCTTCAACACCTGAGATCGTTTGTATTGTCGAAATTGAAAATGCACACCATTTATTTCACCATGTCCTATATTCTCATTGATCTTGTGGTTATGTTGTTATGAATTATTGGTAGCTGTTTTCACAGTTATTTCTGCCAGAAAAGTTGAATGGAGGTTATGTTTTCACCCCTGTCTGTCTGTGATCAGGATATCTCAGAGTTATGGATGGATATGGACTAAACTTGGAGGACAGGTTGGGTGTGTGCCAAGAATGAATTGATTTGATTTTTGTGAAGATCTGGATCTGGATTCGGTCTCAAATTTGATGCTTCATAATAAAGAGATAGGGCTAAAAACTTTATATATATATATATATATATATATATATATATATATATATATATATATATATATATATATATATATATATATATATATATATATATATATATATATATATATCATCGTTCCAGTCAAAAGTTTGGACACACCTGCTCATTCAAGGGTTTTTCTGTATTTTTTTACTATTTTCTACATTGTAGGATAATAGTGAAGCAATCAAAAATATGAAATAACACATTTGGAATTATGTAGTAAACAAATCAAAATATATTTTAAATTTTATATTCTTCAAAGTCGCCACCCATTGCCTTGATGACAGCTTTGCACACTCTTGGCATTCTCTCAACCAGCTTCATGATGTGGTCACCTGGAATGCATTTCCATTAACAGGTGTGCCTTATTAAAAGTTAATTTGTGGAATTTCTTTCCTTCTTAATGCGTTTGAGCCAATCAGTTGTGTTGTGACAAGGTAAGGTTGGGATTCAGTAAATAGCCCTATTTGATAGAAGACCATTATTTTGCCTGTACTGGAGTCATCCATATTATGGCAAGAGCAACTCAACGAAGCAAAGAGAAAGGACAGTCCATCATTACTTTAAGACATGAAGGTCAGTCAATCCGGAAAATTTCAAGAACTTCGAAAGTTTCTTCAAGTGCAGTCGCAAAAACCATCAAGCAGTATGATGAAACTGGCTCTCATGAGGACTGCCACAGGAAAGCAAGACCCAGAGTTACCACAACTGTAGAGGATAAGTTTATTAGAGTTACCAGCCTCAGAAAATCACCAATTAACTGCACCTCAGATTTCAGCCCAAGTAAATGCTTCACAGAGTTCAAGTAACAGACACATCTCAACATCAACTGTTCAGAGGAGACTGCTTGAATCAGGCCTTCATGGTTGAATTGCTGCAAAGAAACCACTACTGAAGGAAACCAATAATAAGAAGAGACTTTCTTGGGCCAAGAAACACGAGCAATAGACATTCGACCGGTGGAAATCTGTCCTTTAGTCTAGTGAGTCCGAATTTTAGATTTTTGGTTCCAACCGCCATGTCTTTGTGAGATGTAGAGAAGGTGAACGAATGATCTCTGCATGTGTGGTTCCCACTGTGAAGCATGGAGGAGGAGGTGTGATGGTGTGGGGGTGCTTTGCTGGTAACTGTTGGCGATTTATTTCGAATTCAAGGCACACTTCACCCGCATGGCTACCACAGCATTCTGCAGTGATACGCCATCCAATATGGTTTACGCTTCGTGGGACCATCATTTGTTTTTCAACAGGACAATGACCCAAAACACATCTCCAGGCAGTGTAAGGGCTATTTGACCAAGGAGAGTGATGGAGTGCTGCACCAGATGAGCTCACCTCCACAATCACCCAACATAAACCCAATTGAGATGGTTTGGAATGAGTTGGACTGCAGAGTGAAGGAAAGGTCACCAACAAGTGCTCAGCATATGTGGGAACTCCTTCAAGACTGTTGGAAAAGCATTCAAGTTGACAACCTCATGAAGCTGGTTCAGAGAATGCCAAGAGTGTGCAAAGCTGTCATCAAAGCAAAGGGTGGTTGTAACCACTTTGAAGAAACTAAAATATAAAATATATCTTGATTTGTTTCACACTTTTTTTTGGTTACAACACAATTCCATGTTTTATGTCATAGTTTTGATGTCTTCACTATTATTCTACAATGTAGAAAATAGTAAAAACAAAGAAAAACTCTTGAATGAGTTGGTGTGTCCAAACTTTTGACTGGAACTGTATATGTGTATATGTATGTGTATATATGTATTTATACATATATTTATATATATATATATATATATATATATATATATATATATATATATATATATATATATTGTTGTTGTAGTTTTCCACCCGTTCAGCATGCGGGCGACCGCTTTTAGCTAATCGCGGCCGCACGCGCCCACCGAACGAGCAAACTTAGTCGCAGCTTTCGGGTCAACGCCAAAATCCAGCTGCGGGTGTGTTTTTAACCACACCGTAAATTAGCCAACTCTTAATGCCTGGTGTTGGCGCAGTGGTTCGGGCAGCGGCTTGGGATCCAAAAGGTCCTGAGTTCAAGCCCTGTTGGGCCACTGAATTAATACACCAGGGGGTTGATTCAGCCTGTCATCCTTCCGCGGTCGGCAAAGTGAGTACCAGTGTACTGGGCCGGTGTATACCCTGGTTAAAATAGGTGTACCATATCCCTGTGTTGTAAGAGGCGACCAGGGTTGCGTCAGGAAGGGCATCCGGCGTAAAACA
>NC_140977.1:9931076-9966076 GCF_056783735.1 Eptatretus burgeri | reverse complement strand
AGCAGGGAATTTGAAGGAGCTGGGGTTGGGGTGGGTTAACGTGGGGAGAAAAGATTGTGGTTTTGGATGGGTGAAGATCAGAAATGGTGCTGAACAGCTGTTTTAAAGACCTGGAGGGAAGAGTGGAATTGAGGAGAGTGTAGGAGTCTGTTCAAAATGCGGCGAAAAAAGAGGAATGAAATACAAGGGTATGTTGTTTTGAACATATGAGTCCCCTCGAACAATGAAGCTGTCGTTCTTGTTGTTAAAGGCCGTTATGGGAACACAGAAATAAGGATATGTTTAGCAGCGTCATCATGGTTGGCGTCTCGCAATATAATATATTAGTGCGATTAAAAACACCGTTTTTTCCTCGCATCTTCATGTCTGTCAAAAAACCAGTGTCAAGGTGCACAACTCCAGCTCATAACCTATCCATTGAGGTGTTTTTCAGCCCCCCCTGCTTTCCCGTTTTCACGCCACTCTCCACATAAAATTCATCAATCAATTCTATACAGAGTCCGGGGGACTGAAAGAGTGAAGGTGAGAAGTGATTCTTGATTTTGGTAGTTTTACCAGAAGGAGGTTGGTGGAGGACCTTGAGCGCCCTGCGGCAATATTGGGGGGGGGGTGGACATATCACAGACAGAGCAGGGGGGCGATGCACATATCACAGACAGAGCAGGGGGGAGGCTGGAGAGGAGATGGTAGAAGACAGAAAGACCACCGACCTGCGGTGATAGACCCAAAGAAGCCTGCGGTAATAGACGCAAAGACTCGGTCTCATCGCAGGCGATATCAATGATCCTAAATGTCTTGGTTTCCATAGAGTGAAGCCGAGAAACGTGAGAGGCAGGAGCACCAGCCCAGAGGGGAGAGCAGTACTCCATCAAGCTGCGGACGGAAGCTTTGTATATGGTCAGGAGCTCAGGTGTGCCAAGGAAGGACTGCATGACAGAAGATGCCCAGTCGGTGACTCGCTTTGGAGATCCTTATTTTGACTGATCATTTGCCTTGCTATCCTAAATATTTCCCCTCTGCATTATTTATCACATGCAATATATTAACCGACTATCTGCATTATTTATCACATGCATCTGCATTATTTATCACAATACTATCTGCTTTATTTATCACATGCAAGAGTGAATCCAGTACTAATTTTTTAGCCTTGGAAACTTCCCTTCTTGCCTTACATTTAGCCACCAATTATTCCTTCTTATCCCCTCCGTTTTTACAAATCCTAACGAATCTTTTTTTCTTGAATCGCTATTTCCACTTCATTATTCCATCACCTTGTAGCCTCATGTCTCGCTGGGCCCTTTGACCAGCCACATCTCTTTTCAGGAGCACGCAGCAGCCCATCTTTTAAAGAGTTCCAAAAACTCTATATCCTCTCCAACCATAGGGTTTCCAAGATTCATTTCCAGAAGTTCCCTATAGAAATGTTCCTTGACATTCTGATCTCTTAATTTCCATGCTCTTCTCCTTGGGACGTAAAGTTTCCGATTTTCCCTGCTTCAACTTAACTTTACATCACACGCTAGCAGATGATGTTGTAAGTCACATTCTTCTCCACCTATTGTTTCTACATCCTCAACCAACTTCCTGTCTAATCTCCAAACTAGAAGGTAGTCTATCTGGCTCTTTGTACCTCCGAACTCATAAGTGATCAGTCTGCTCGGACTCATCTTCAACATCGTGTTGCAGATGACCATATCTAAAGCATCCCCAAACTCAAGTATTCGTACACCTTCAGTCTTTCTATCTCCGAAACCTGACCCACCATGCACACCTTCACATACTTCTGCCAATGCTTCAACATGTCCATTTAAATCCCCTCCAATCACAACAACTTCTCTCTCACTAATACCTGAAACAACATGCACAAGTGTGTCCCAAAACTTGTCCTTCTCCTCCTCACTTAATCCTATCTGTAGGGCATATGTTGATACGACTGTTGATATACGCTTATCAGACAACAGCTTCAGGATGATAACTCTTGCATTTACCCTCCTAACCTCCAACACCTTTTCCACCCACTTCTCAGCCACCATAATCCCAACACCACCAGTTCCAGTCACGACCTATCCAAAATAATTTGTACCTATACTTTGTACCTGAGACAATTCTTGCAGCACCTCCCCTCCCCCTTGTTTTTTGCACACAGCATACATCCAATGTTCTGCAGCTCAGTTTCCACGATTTCACCAGCTCTACCATGCATCACACCAACATTAAGACTAGAAACTCTAACACCTATCTTGTTGTGCCGAGTGGGTGCTTTATGCATGACAGGTTTGCTCTCATTTGTAATTTGTACAGCCATATATTTCAAAGAAGAGGAAAGTGAGGGAACCTGAGAATGAAAGCCACCCCTATAGTATATGCCACAGCAACCCCAGACATCAGCAAGCTTGCATGACTTGATGCCATAACACCAGCAGTTCAAGGATGCCCATCCATGCATGACATGGCACTAAAGCAGACGGGGTATTATTCGCCTGCTGATAGAACGGCCTCCCAGGATGCTATGACTGGGTTCGGGCTTCTGTACTATCAGACGGTAAGTGCCAACTGAAGACTACATGCCAGGTACCCCTCTGGACAATGCAGCAACACTACCGAATGTCACCATGGCAACTAACCCAGATGGGGAAGCACAAAAAAAAATAAAGACTTTGCCAAAAGGCATATTTGAGGCAAGTTTTTGTGGCCAGATGCCCTTCCTGATGCCAACACAGGATCAGCTGTGGGCCTAGCCTTTGGCAAAAGAGAATACCCTTCAAGGCAGCAGCGGGATTTGCAATCATTTTCCTTATCCTCGGTGGACTGCCGACCAAGGCTAAAGAGCTCCACCTGCCCGAGATTGAGGACCTCGACAGCTCGACACCATACACACGACACCTCGAGGGTACCAACTTACTCTGACATTCTTCAGACATTTAGCCAGTGCCCTCAAGAGCACTGCTACTGTGGTGAACCATGATGAGGAAGTCTGGAAGTCTTGGAAAGGGCAGAGGCTATGTACCGGAAGTAAGGACTTGCACACTCAGCCTTCTTTTCACTCACAGAGCTTTCCGGTGGCCATAGCTAAAAGCAAGGAATGGTAAACCACAGCTCACCTTACGACAGCACTAGACACATACACCTGCCCTGTGGGAAACCACCACACCACAAAGACATATTCCAAGTATTTGACCAGCTTTCGAATTTTGTCAAGAATGAGGGATTGCTGGAGGGGTAGATCAATGAATGGATTCAAGAGAATGTTGATCGAAGTATGTTAATCGCCATGCGAAACAAGGAGAAGGTGATATTCATCAGACAAGTGTCTGATTGTAAAACACTGTCCAGAAAGATGGAACAACATTTACTAAGGCAGTTTGTGTGTGCTCAATAACTGATTAATTTGGCCAGTTCCAAAATTTTTCCATTTCGAATCCTTACTGGACCCTCTCCATCGAGTGGAGGACAGAAATATGGAGAATATTTAAGTTGATTGTGAAATAAATATCAAATGTGGACAAGTTAGTGTAAATTATTGATTCTTTTTGTGACTTGTCTTTGCAGAGAAACAAATGAAAATGGATTCTTGTTCCAGCCGTTCCCAGTTGTTCAACACGCAAGCTTTCAATTGTCACATGACACAGACTGTTACTCAAGAAACTGACACATTTAGCAGCATGTCTTGTAAATGCTGTACAGAAACCCTCAAAAATTTCCAAGGAAGTCAGAGACCACACGGGTGTTCTGTATGTGGCAAATCATTTCCAACGTTGTCATCTTCGAAGCCACATCAAAGACTCCACAAGGACAAGAAGCCATTCGAGTGTTCTATTTGCAGGAAGGAGTTTGCTCGATCATCGCATTTGCACATTCATCAAAGAACGCACACACGTGAGAAGGCACACAAATGTTCTTTTTGTCCAGCAGTCTTTTCTCACTCATCACATTTGAGGAAGCATCAAAGAATGCACACAAGAGAGAAGCCATTCAAGTGTATTACTTGCAACAAGGGGTTTGCTTGCTCATCAGATTTTCACATTCATCAAAGAACACACACAGGTGAGAAGCCATTCAAGTGTACCATATGCAGCAAGGAGTATAGTCGCTCATCAGATTTGAACATACATCAAAGAACACACACAGGTGAGAAGCCGAACAAGTGCTCTTTGTGTTCGAAAGCCTTTATTTACTCATCAACGTTAAGGAATCATCAAAGAGCACACACAGGAGAGAAGCCTTACAAGTGCTCTTTCTGTCCGAAAGCCTTCATTCAATCCACACATTTAAGGAGTCATCAAAAAATGCACACAGGAGAGAAGCCTTACAAGTGCTCTTTGTGTCTGAAAGCCTTTATTCGATTGGCGCATTTAAGGAATCATCAAATAACACACACAAGATCGAAGCCACACAAGTGCTCTTTCTGCACAAAAGCCTTCAGTCATTCATCAACTTTAAGGAAACATGAAAAAGTACACAGAGGAGAGAAGCTGCCGAAGTGGTTTGTGCCCGAAAGCCTTTATTCGATTGGCACATTTAAGGAATCATCAAATAACACACACAAGATCGAAGCCACACAAGTGCTCTTTCTGCACAAATGCCTTCAGTCATTCATCAACTTTAAGGAAACATGAAAAATTACACAGAGGAGAGAAGCTGCAGAAGTGGTTTGTGTCCGAAAGCTTTTGTTGAATTGTCACATTTAAGGAACCATCAAAGAGTACACACAAAGAACTCCCGCCCACTTGCTGAAACCCTCAGATGGACACAACAACCAACGAGTGAAACAGCCGCAATGATTGCAAGGGGGGAGAAAAAAAAGAAGGAAAGTCAGAAAAAGAAATCGCAGATATACTCTGAAAAAATGGGAGAATGACAAAAGCAGGAAGATTTTTTAAAAACAGCTTGACATGATAGGTATTGACAAAGGAAGGCTCATTGGAATGGCCAAGAAGAGGTCAAATTAGTTGGGATGGAGAACGAGTCATCATCAATGCCCAAGCCCAAGGACATCACACTCATGCCTTCAAGAAAATGGTGGGATTGAGTCAATCGGGCGAATGTAGGTTTTGTGGGGAAGAAACAAAGTACCAGTCACCTCTTTTCGGGTGTGAAAAAGACTCATGTTGGAACAGCTGTACACATAAAGACATGACAGCGTTTGAAGAGTAATCCACTGGCACATCTGAAACCATTTCAACATCCTGGTTTCAGAACAATCATGGAAACACAAACCAAATCCGATCTTTGAAAATGGACATATAATACTCATGTATGACGAGATGATCCTGTAAAGTGTGGACATTGCAAACAAAGCATTGTGTCCGGACATAGTGCTCAATGCTCAAACACAAAAGGAAGAAAAGATGCATTTTTGATCGAGGTCTCAGTTCCCAATGACTTTGGACTAAATGTGACAAATGAGGAAAAATGACCAAATACCAGGATCTGAAAAAAATGACGTCAAGAGGATGTGGAAATTGAAGAAAGCTGAAATTGTACCAGTGATAGTGGGAGCTGCAGGAATGATACAGAATACCCTTTGTGAGTATATAAAAAATAATTCCTGTGAATATCACAACAAACGAGCTACAAGTGGAGGCTGTCAGAGGTTGAGTGAAGATTCTGAAAATCGCCCTTGGAACAAGGCTATGAGAACGATGTTTCACGTGCAGTTTCGTTCGTGAATCACGATCCTTTATCAAAATATTGGAGGTGGAGATTTTGAGTTCTGGGAGAACTTCCTCTCAACTTCTTAAACCCACAAATGTAGATTACAACCAACAAGAGAGGAAACTTTCCACAATTGTAAATAAACATTCTCGATAGGAAAACAAGGAAACTCCTCACTATCCATAAAATGTTCCACAAAACCAGTTCAACCCAAGAATGTACCTGCTGAGATGAGAAGGAGGTGTTGGCGTGATGGAACTCAATCCAGTGCATGGATCGAAGAGTGTCGGAGTCGTTGAGTACAGTGTGACCACTCCTCATTTTCATAAATGCCAAGGTGAGCCAATGAAAAAAGCCAAGAATTCACAAGGTTTCGGAAAAGCGATGATCATAGAAAACCTATACGCCAAGAAAATCTGTAGAAAACCAAGACGCCAAGGTGAACAACGAATCGCAAAGATCTTGTGAAAAAAGCCAAGGAGTGGTCACACTGGTTGAGTACATGAAAAATTCATCAGACTAACAAATCCAATCTGTACACAAACACTAAGACTCCAAGGCAGAAAATGTATCTGTCACTCGCGTTTCCAAAATTTTGCGAGAACAGGTGTGAGTGGAAGATGCACCATTTGAACTTGAAACAGCAACAAACACAGCCCAAATTATTGACGAATAAAAAGCAGAAAACAAAATTTCAACAACCAATTCCATTTTGGAGAATGACAGAAGAGAAGGTATATTCTAAAAAAGATCGACACTGATTGTGAGCAGACTTCAAGGTCATTGGAGTTATGAGGAAGAGGTGAATTTAACCGGCATGGATGACCAATCAAAACAAATCATGGCCCAAGATCATGGACACTTTATCAATGGCTTCAAGAAGATGACAGGATTGATTCCATCTGACACGTGTCGGTTCTGCAAGGTAAAAACAGAAAGCACCATCACCTTCTCTCAGGACGAAGATAAATTTGTCAGAACAGGTGCACTTACAAAGGCACAACAAAGTATGCAGATTAATCCACAAGCATATCTCAAAAACAACTTCAATATCCCTGTCTCATACATATCGTGGAAACACAAACAAAAAGCGCTCGTTGGAAACGAGTAATAAAAAAGAACCTTACTGAGATTTTGAAATCTTTATGGAGGAATATTACTATAAACGAACTGCATTTGGAGGCAGGTTGGGGTTCAGTGATGATTGTGAAACAAACCTTGGGAACAAAGTTGAAGGACCAGGAAAACTTCACAACTTGGTGCTTGAACTGTGATACAATACTGAGGAGGTGGATACTTTGAGTCCTGGGAGGTCTTCGTTCAACCTTATGGAACCCACAAATGGAGATTACAACCAACGAGAGAAGAGGGATTTCGGCATTTAACTTGTACAACTACACAGAGTACCATGGGTGGTCCCAGAGAAACAGCCTGGACGTCTGAGCTGCTTGGGGAAGAACATCTCTGAATCTTTTTTGCAAAGGATGCTCATCAGTGACTGGTTACCACAACAACCAAAAAAATTCGATAAAAGGACACAGACCCCTCAAAGACTGAGCTGCAGGGGTGTATTCACACTGAGCAGCCAGAATGTGTGCCGAGAAGAATAAAGACTGCAGCTTATCCAGGAAAGAAGAATATGTTAACCTCGCTGTCATACATTTAACCATACCAAGCAAAAAGCTGTGGAGGTGACACCTGTCTGTTAAAACCAGGCCAACGTAAGCTCCAAATGAACAGAAGAGGGTAAAAAGAAGGGACCTATTCCATACAAAACAAGACAATGCTCTGTTACATAGTATATTCTATGCATGAGGTAGTGTGGAAACTAAATATGAAAATGTTTTGTGGACAAACTGAAAAGGTCAAAAGTATAATCTTCAAAAGAAGATCAAGTATACAAAGATGGCCATGGTAACAAAGTCCACAAATATGCATCCAAAGACAGAATTGAGGAAATGACTGATTAAGTCAGACAATCAGCTAATTTCCCTCAGGTGAGCAGTCAATCACCTGAGAAAAATGAATCATAAACATGAAAATGAATCATAAATCATAAACCCGGGAAATCGAGAGAATAAATACGACATGGGAAGGGTCTTTTTAACTTTTGCCTTGTGTTTTCGAGAACAATCGACATTTCCTATGAGATGCAATTTTGTCTGAATCTTGACATTCTCCAACGCCGAGAGCGTGTGCGGCAAATTTGATTGGTCGAGATGGTGGAAAATGACTTTTTTTATTTTTTCCAAGTACTGCTAAACTGGAGGCTTATGTATGTGCCAACAATACTATTTGTGTTCTGCAGGGTTAAAGGATATAATTAAATTTAAATGAAAGTTTAAAGGCTGCAGCATTATTGTCTTTTTTTCAGAAGTTTACCGCCGTTGATGCACCGTCTTACACCAACTTATTGAATACCTGCAGGTTCATGCGCTAATTCATGGTTCCATTGGTGTACTCCAGTGTTGACAATGTAAAATTAAATTGAAATAAAGTAATTCCTCCATCGTACACCGACGTCTGCAGACAGAAAGAGTGAACCAATTGCTTAATCCTGCTTTACACTACACTTGCTGGGGAGTAAAATAAGAAAAAAATGGTCCAAGGAAAGTAAAATAAGAAAAAAAAATGGTTCAAAGAAAGTAAAATTGCGGTTACTGTGGACCTGGGAATATGCTCGATGAAAGTACAAATATGAAACTGCAAACACAAGGGAGCGGATATTTAGAAAATGCTGCCAGATAAATAAATGTTGGTGGACAAACTCGAAATTTTATGACTGTCCCAAAGGACAGCTATTCAAATCGAAGACATCAGCAGCAGACTGGTAGAGCTACATGGCTGATGGAGAAGGAGAAGAAAAGTCAGCCACACAAGAAGAGCTTGGAACCACAGGCTTTTTGAGAGGCAGAAGGTTACACGATCCCAACCATAACACCAGAAAGTAGTGAGGCTGTGGGACAAGGTGAGAAGTTCGCTCACGGTACGATACCGAAAGCCTGAAGGAGGTACCGGATTACAGCTTCGGACAATGGTGAACACTAACTTATGGAAGGAGAGTAGGTCCAGCCAGCTAACCTATATGAGGTGGTACAAGCCCAAATGGAAGTAAGAGTGACAACATTGAGGTTTGAGACAAGGCTGTGCATGCATGTGGAGATGAAGAGGAAAAGAAGTATAACCATAAGCAGGAATTTTACTGGGTTTTTGGTGCAGTCGTGTGATTGCCACTTGACCTGACTCTTGCCAACAATCTTTGCTGGCTTCCATGAAAACTATACCTTCCAGGATTTATCTACGAGACTCGTACCTTGTGTGTTTCTATCATATGTTGACGATACTTTTGTGATTTTTGACTGCTGCTGCATACAAGGATTGCCTTGCGCACCTCAACTTCAAATCAGCAAAATCATCATAAAGGCACCTGTCATTTGCACAGCCATTCACCAATTTTAACAGGTGTTTTGTAGCTTCCTTGGTGTTGTGTGATCTCTCATTTTAGACCCTGCAGTGAAGCTCATGTTTTTCTACTGGGGGTCTGCCAATTGCAATCTGTATTTTGTGGCAGAGGTCAGATTCTTGTTCTTGTCTTTATCAGGTTCTGCCTCCTGAAATCCCACTCCACATCACCTCTGGATATCGGAGGACCTATTACTATTTGAACCCGCGTCACCAACGATGGAAATTATTTGTGGCCAAGTGGAAGTCTGCATAACTCTGACGTGAACAGTGCATTTCTCCTTAAACTCTTTATTAGTAACATGTTTGAACTGTGCACATTCATGCCGTGTGACTGTTTGTGAAACCTGGCAACTCACTCTTGTATTTGGTTTGTCCGACACCAAAACGATGATAATTTACAATCTCAAGGTCAACATGTGTGTTTATAACACTGGGTTGAAGATGGTTGAAAATACTTTGAACAATTATTCATTTTTACTTTTTGTAAAAAAACCTGCTTTTCATGTTTTTGACGATGTTTATAAATATTTTACCGTAGTTTTTCACCTCGTTTCTGATTTTCTGTGCATCCTTGAGAAGGTGCCAATCGACCTGAGAGATTGGTGATTCCACAATGTTTAGTTGTATTTTCTCAAACTTGGTAAAGTTCGGTTCATGCGAGTGGAGTAACCTCTCTCACTCAATCTGTTTGTTTATTATTCCACAGTTCATACATTCTCATTGAAATATTGTGTTTTTGGGGGAAGATGGAGGAATCCCATAGGGAAGATAGGATTGTATAGCATAGCACGGACCGTGGATGGGTAGGAGACATCTCGATGCAATTTAAGTCGGGAAAACTGTGAGCTTAAGATTGCTTACGTGTCACCACACAGGGGTTGGTGTTGTATTAAGGAGGTAGGGTCTAAGGCTGGTTTCTCCCAGTATGCGATTGCCCCTGTGACCTTTTCCTACGTTTTTACATTTACAAGGCGGTCATAAAAAAATGAACACGTTTTTACAACTGCCGACAGAAACCAAACATTCCTGAGCAGACGAAACCCCGCCTCCCAGGAATCGTAACCGGCAGACCACGCCCCGAGGCTCGTGGATGGTCAGGGTGACGTCAGGTGGAGAGTTCTGGTGAGTGACGGCAGTTGGAACAAGAAAGAATCTCTTGGGTTTTTTTTGAAAGAGGAGGAAGATTGGCGGTCATTGATTTGCACCTGCGAGGAGAAGGCTGGCCTTTTTAGTGCACTTTTAAGCAAGAAAAAGAAGAAGAGTACCTCGCTTGGCTCTTTCTCAGCAGTCTCTTGGGTGATCGAAGAGGAAGGCGGTGCCATTTGGCGTGTGTGGACCTGATACTGAGAGAGAGTGGTGTTGGCAATTTTGATCGTGAGGAGGAGGTGTGGTGGAGTGGAGAACGAAAGAGGACCGCCCGCACGAATTACGTCTCGTACGTTGCGCCGCAGAGAGCGACTCTGCACCATCTTGTACGCTTCCCATGCGATGACTGAGTTTTGACGACCACCAGGCTCCTCAGGGCCATTTCTGGACACAAAGCTCAGTGCCGGCATGAAGGGGGGATTTTCTTTTATTTTATCTTTCCCCATGTCTGTTTTTGTGATTGAGGGGAGACGTCTCAAATTAGGATTTAGTTTTACCTCACCTTTCATTTTCACCTCATTTATTTTCATTAAATAATTATTGTTGAATTTCCTTGTGTTCGTTTATTCATTGTGGCTTCGAGAATAAACCTGTGTGCTTCCGTTCAGGAAAGCGCCTTCGCTGATTTCCATCCCGCGCGTCATAACCACCAAGAATTTTGGCTGTTTGCCTCTGAGTTAAGATGGTCCAGCTATTCGTCCAAGGCTGATGTTCATCGGCTGTGGACATTACAATATCTGTGACATCACATGTGCCCTGAAGGATGTCAGTCCAAGGCTGATGTTCATCGGCTGTGGACACTACAATATCTGTGACATCACATTTGCCCTGAAGGATGTCACACGGATGAATTTGTAACTCGTGAATTTAAGTAATCCTGATCTCTTTGCTGATTTATCATCGTGAAGAACGGTAGAACACTATTATTCTTCAAAATACATTTGGTGAACCCTTTTACGAGAACCATCTTGTCCCACACACTTGAGGAAATATGTTGCATTTTTTTTCTTCTTTACTGTTTGAATTGATGATTGCCTTGAAAACAAACTTGATCTCCAACTTTCCCCCCTGTGCTTGTAATACATATCAAGGTATTTGTAAATGTTGTGAGAAACATCCCGGAACCTAAGCAGGTATGCGATGCAATCTGTTGCATGACCTGCTTCCAAAGCTAACCTGTGTGCAACGTGGGGGAACTGACATGATAAGAGGAAAGAACACCGAGGGTTACCCACCGTTTCGAAATGTAAGGTATGATTGGATGCTTGAACAATGAATGAGAACTCTCAAGAAATAGGAAAAATATCGTTAGATACATGGAAAACAGTGATGATGAAAATTGCTCTCATTTGTTTTGTTTCTGCAAGAATCTTTTTTTAATTTTTTTTTTCAACATATCGCTCTACAACGGGACAGAGTTTTTGAAAGGACATTATTTCTCGAGTTTTGGGCTTCCTCCACCTTTTGAAGTTATGAGATTCCTTCCATACAGACGTTTACCAGACAATTGTGTGCCTGCTTTCTCTGTGTGATGGTTTGGGGTTTCCGCCCTGAGTCTGGGATGTCGGTGGTTTGAACCCCGGACGAGTTATTCCAAAGACTAAAAATGGTACGTGCTGCTTCTTTGCTCGAAGCTTAGCATTTAAAATGATACAGCACAGATAGACAGCCATCGGTTGGTAATAATAGTGCAGGCTTTGATGGGCCTGATGGCCTCCTCCCTGTGTCAAAAGTTCCTTGAAAGGGAACTCGTTTTGTTGAAGGAGAATGTTAACGAGGAGTGTTGAAGTTTTGTGGTGTTGTGTTTATAACATTAATAAGAGGCTCTGCCAGCTGATCAGTTGCACAAGCTCCATCGATGAAGCATAAGCTTTATTACCCTCGCCAGAGGAGAGGCGAGGGTATTGCACTTGGGTCCGTTTGTTACTTGGCGAAAATATTTTTTCGCTATTTATGTTGATTTGTCGCATTTGTTTGTCTGTCTGTTTGTCACATGATTTTTGGCCACAGTTTTCAAGCAATCCTTCTGAAATTTTTTGTGTTTGTCGGTGACCGGCGAAGGACAGCAACACATGACATCGGTGAAGATCCGAATCCGGATGCGGATAACAGAATTTTTCAAGTGATTCTTCACCGTTGAATTATTGGGCCAAAAAACGATAGACAGCATAATATCTCAAAAGGCTGTTACGGATGGATTCAGACGAAACCTCGTGGACAGGTTGGGTGTGTGACGAGGACATATCGATTGGATTTTGGTGAAGATCTGAGCATTTTTGAAGTGATTCATCAACAAGAAACTATATGTGTAGCATGTTACCTCCAGTTGTGTTGTGGATGAGTTATGACAAAACTCGGTGGATGAGTTGGTTTGGTGACAAAAACAAGCTTATTCGATTTTGGTTGAGGTCTGGATTCAGATTCAACCTATCAGTGAAATATAACGTGTCAATTGTTCAGCCTGGTGGAGGTATGTTCTCGACTCAGTGCTGTTCAGGTTCACCAAGTGTGACTCAATGAGTGGTTTTCGTTTGTCTATTTGTCTGCACAGACCATGAGTGTTGTGTTTTTTTTCTCTGCAACCCCTTGTCGGATGACAAATTTTCACCAAAGGAGCAAATACTCGTGAAGAAGGTTTTTACACCTCTTCCCCTCCAGGCTCCAACCCCCACCCAACTGTGTGCTCCTTCCATTAATTAATTACACTTACCTTGTGGAGAGTGCAGAGGGTTAGGAGACATGAGTGTACACAGACATGTGGAGATAGATAATCGACACATGCACGGTACACGGGATTTGAACCTGGGTTCCTCCTAATCATGACTCGGCTGGGATTATCATAAACAAGTAAACATGGCGGAACCTGTTTATAAACTGTTAACGATGTGAAACAGGACGAACTAGTCCGAATGTCCAAGTTTGAAGGTCACACGGTACGAGGGCAGCAACCGCGAGGTCTCGAGAACAATCATCGTCATTCAGGACGAGTCCAGGTTCGGTTTGGGGGCGTGGTCTACGGAGAACCTCGAGGTTCGGTTTGGGGGCGTGGTCTACGGAGAACCTCGAGGTTCGGTTTGGGGGCGTGGTCTACGGAGAACCTCGAGGTTCGGTTTGGGGGCGTGGTCTACGGAGAACCTCGAGGACGTGAACACGTCATTGGATATGAAGAAGAGAAAGAGCACGTCCCTCGTTCTTGAACGAAATTCAATGAATCGTCCCGAAGTTCACAACACCGCGCTGTGTGCGATGACCCGCGATCTCTCCGGTGAGGAACACGAGGTGAACCCTCGTGGACCCACGAGTATCTCCAATGGAATGAACGGGATGGGTCCGGGAGGATCTCCCGCGGATACGGAGTTCGGACCCGGTACGTGCTGTTCTTGTTCCCGTGCGGGGTCCGTGCTGTGCATTATGTAAGTAAATCATTTCTGTGGGCAAAGTGAGATTTGTAAAATTATCGGTGAATTGTGTGGGGGGGGTTAACATTTGTCCGGTTTTCCCCGGACACGTCCTCCTCCTCTCAGTCCTTTCATCTCCGTCCAGACGGGATTTTTAAATATCGATAAACAGCTCAATTTTGCAATTATTTTATTGTATTTTTTGCTTTTTTATTTCAAAGGGATAAAAATTAAATAATATTAAAAATATATATTATTTAAACGGTTAATCCATTTTTGTATATTTTCCTTCCGGTGATAGAAAACGAGGTTTGTGATGTTTGGACCAGAACGGTTTGGTACAAGTCCGTATTACTCCATCATGGCCCAATGGACGTGTTCGAACTTCCACACTCGTCCTCTTCGTGTCGAACCTCACAGTGATCGAATCCAGTGTCGTGCTCAGTCCACGATTCAGTACGTTTTGTTCGTCCGTACAGTTCGTACTTGTTTGATTTCATTCAAGAAATATTTACAATTACAAAACGAAAGTATAAATTCACTTCAAAACTAAAGATGAAAATTTCCGCGTTTTTGAAGTGCTCGGGGAGAACGTGAAGCCGAGTAATTGGTACGTGGTCCTGGTACGTACATGTGTCTGTGGTAAATAAAGGTGTTATTGATTTACAATGTCACGTGGTCCTGGTAGGTACATGTGTCTGTGGTAAATAAAGGTGTTATTGATTTACAATGTCACGTGGTCCTGGTACGTACATGTCTCTGTGGTAAATAAAGGTGTTATTGATTTACAATGTCACGTGGTCTTGGTACGTACATGTCTCTGTGGTAAATAAAGATGTTATTGATTTACAATGTCACGTGGTCTTGGTACGTACATGTCTCTGTGGTAAATAAAGATGTTATTGATTTACAATGTCACATGGTCTTGGTACGTACATGTCTCTGTGGTAAATAAAGGTGTTTTTGATTTACAATGTCACATGGTCTTGGTACGTACATGTCTCTGTGGTAAATAAAGATGTTATTGATTTACAATGTCACGTGGTCTTGGTACGTACATGTCTCTGTGGTAAATAAAGATGTTATTGATTTACAATGTCACATGGTCTTGGTACGTACATGTCTCTGTGGTAAATAAAGATGTTATTGATTTACAATGTCACATGGTCTTGGTACGTACATGTCTCTGTGGTAAATAAAGGTGTTTTTGATTTACAATGTCACGTGGTCCTGGTACGTACATTTCTCTGTGGTAAATAAAGGTGTTATTGATTTACAATGTCACGTGGTCCTTGTACGTACATGTCTCTGTGGTAAATAAAGGTGTTATTGATTTACAATTTCATGTGTTCCTGGTACGTACATGTCTGTGGGAAATAAAGATGTTATTGATTTACAATGTCACGTGGTCCTGGTATGTACATGTCTGTGGGAAATAAAGATGTTATTGATTTACAATGTCACGTGGTCCTGGTAGGTACATGTCTCTGTGGTCAAAAAAGGTGTTATTGATTTACAAGCACAATATTTCCAGAAATAATTAATCTTTTCCATTGAAAGAACGGTGGTTTGCAGTCAAAGTTGATCAAGGACTGGAAAACACACACACACACACACACACACACACACACACACACACACACACACACACACACACACACACACACACACACACACACACACACACACACACACACCTTATGTCGATGAGATTGGTCAATGCATGAGAGAGCAGCACCGCAGTGATGGTGGTGGTGGTGGCCCTTTTGTATCACCAACGATGAAGTAAACCCGTGGTAGCCTGGTGTTGGCTCAGTGGTTCGGGTGGCGGCTTGGAATCCTATGGTCCTGATCCTGAGTTCAAGCCCCGTCTGCCGCTGAATTAATACACCGGGGGGTTGAATCAGCCTGTCATCCTTCCGAGGTCGGCGAAATGAGTACCAGTTTCAGTGTGTGTACTGGTAGAGGGGCACTGCATCAGCGACTCATTCGCGCTTCAAGAAACGATAGCTACCCCGGCAGCTCAGCTGCCATATGACCACCACCAACCCGTGGTTTTAAACCTTTTTTATTGATGGCACCCTACACTCATATCTTATTCTCTGGCACCCCGCCCATCCTCAGTGTTCTATTATGTATAGTTACCTTAAGAACATTTCAGGCTCCACGAGTTAAATTATTGGATAAACTACATTATTTCAGGAGTGTGTTTTGCGTGCCATGAGCCTGTCAAAAAGATATTGTATTACTGTGCCAAACTTCCAAGCTCCATTTGATTTAATTTGGGTTACTTAACGACGACAAAATGAGAAGCGTATGTTCCGTGTATCAGATTCCACCGACACAAAAAATAAAAAAATCCCTCAAACAAGTGAATGTGGACTACATTTGCGAAGCAATTTCCAACTGGACTTCTTAAATACCCTTTGATTGCCCAATTTTTGGAACAAATTTGCTCCGCTGTTTATAACAGGGTTAACTCGAAGGGCACTCAGTAGAGCGCATACCCCCATCACGCAATGCCTGATCCATGAGATCATGTCGGGCCCAATACATTTTTAAGATATCACGCTATATATCGTTTTCGGCCCTATCTCTAATAATACCGCATAAAAGTGAGAACGGATCTGTGTGAACACAGAACAGTATAAATGAAATTATTTGTGTAACTTCAAAACTGAGAAACTAAAACAAGGGTTAACTGTATATTACTGTATTGTTGAGGTGAGATGTCGATTTTAAAAGTTGGAGAGAAGAGTCAAACAGTGACAAGTGTTGTTGTTGTTGTAGTTCAATTCACAACCCATGGATACATCATGTTTGTTTTATGGGGAAGTTGTGGACATTGAACGATGCCGTGGTATTGTGCAGTTTCTAGTTCTTTCCAGATATAAAACCATCTTTGCATCAAGGGGTGGTTTCCGAGAGGGAGGTACTTTTGGGAATGTTCGTGAAATACAGAAGGCAAAACACAGAGCTGAGCAGAGAGGAGAGTTAGTCACCATTTGTGTTTCTTTGTGGTATCGTGTAGAGTAATGCAGAGTAGAGGAGTATATTGTAGAGTAGAACAGGGTGCAGTCCAGTGTCGAGCCATGCGGCAGGTTTGTGTTTTACTTTATTTTATCTTTGTTATAAATTCACTTTTGGATTCCACCAGTTTGACAAGCAGGACGTCAATCGATTAACAAACCTTGAATTTCATGACAGTGAATCGGGTACTTGTTATTTTTCCTGACGTTCATGTAACTGTTCGGTTGATCAAGTATTGCTGTGAAATTAAAATCCCAGGTATGTTAACCTGCTGTACACGCAGGTATGTGATTCAAGATTGCTGGAAAAATTGCGAACAAAAGAGGGATAAATGTTCCTTTCGATACAATACCAAAGCTTTGATCCTTCTTTCTTTTGTTTATTTTAAGGATGTTTTTCTTTTCAGATTCGATTGTGAAAGTGAAGGTGGAATCTGAGTTTGAGTTTGAGGATGATTCGATGTCTGAAGACAAAGGTGTGAACCACATCAACATTCTGCTTGTTCCAGTCACAGACAGTTTCGTGTGCATGTACATTGTACATACAGAGGTTATCTGCAGAGATGCTGTTTGACTTTTTTTTAAGGTCACATGGTGATTCAAAGTGCCAGCTCATGAATAAACGTTTTTCCCTCCGCACATTGAAGGATCACAATATTTGATTGAGATGTTTAGGGTAAACTTCCTGAGAGTTTGCTTCTTTATTCATCTTGTTCTCCCAGTGCATCCTTCCCTCCCTCTCATTCTTTCTCGCATCCCCTACTTGTCTCTATTTGTCTCCTACCCCTGCTGTTCATGTGTTTCCCCTTTCTTTGAATGATTCCTTTTGTTCTGTTACGTCCTGATCTGTTCGATGTCAAAGCTCTCCCAGTAGCCTCGACTTTTGTGACAAAAAAAGAAAAGAACATGCATGGACTGATTGCTGTGATGGAAGCAGTTCGCTGAGAAATCGATTCGTAAAAATATTTGGCTCAACCTTAATTTGCCATTTGTTTTGGCTTGCTCAACAATGCCTTGATTTCATTCTTCTTTTTGTATACCTTGTCGAGGTTCGCATGAGAGATCACACACAACGCACAGCAAGGGGGGGGGAGGTATGAGCCAAGAGGGGTGGGAGTGGGAAGGACAAAACAGTGGGGAATAGAGACATTTGGAAATCTGTGGAAGGGAGAGGGATGGGGAGGGGAATACAGGGAAACAAGATGGACACTACAGGGACTTTCAGGAAGGGAAGCAGGGAATTTGAAGGAGGTGTGCTTGGGGTGAATTAATGGGGGTAGAAAAGATCAAGGATTTGGATGGGGGATGATAGGTGGTGGTGAACAGCTGTTTTGAATTCCTTGAGGGAAGAATGGGATTGAATAGAGTGAGGGAGTTTATTCCAAAGTTGGGGAAAAAGAGGAACCTTTTGCATTTCCAAGCTTTTGCATTTGGAACAGAATGCAAAAGTTACTTAACGATAAAGAGCACAAAAATGCTTTTTCACTTTCCTCACTCGTATCATCGACTGCCTCATTGTCATCCCGATGTCGAAGAATTCTATAGTTACTCACAAAGGGTTTGACAGATATGAGGTAAAAGAACTGCAGTGGCCAGGTTTGGAGGGAAGGGTGGGTGATTACCCTGGCACTGCCTTCCCAATCCTCTCCCTCATGCTGCCTTCCAAATCCCCCTCCCCTCACACTGCCTTCCAAATCCCCCTCCAAATAGTAAATCGAAATTGTGTGTGTAGTTTCGGAGAAGGGAGCAAATACCTCTTTTAGGAGGTCAACCCCCCCATCCCCCCATTGACCCCCTTCATGAGCACATATTTTGAATTGTGGATACACATTGGTCCATCATGGGTGATGAAGGTTGTGGTCAAGTTTCAATAAAATTGTGTCGTTTCGAAGAAGAGAGCAAATATCTACTTTGGGGGTGGGGGGGGTCAACCCCCCCCCGTAAACATCCTTAATGAGCGCAGATTTTGATGCCGTCAATACACTTTCGTTAGGCATCAGATATGAAGCTTGTGACCAAGTTTCATCAAAACCATGTGTTTGGTTCAAGCGATAATGACTGAAGTGTTTACAGACTGACTGGCTCTGACTCAGACTCATACCTACGGACTGCTCAATCGCATAAGCTCACTTGACTGAAGTCGATGTGAGTTAAAAATTGAAACTTGGCACATGGCAAGTACTTCACTTGGGTAATGTGCGATTTATTTGTGATGTCAAAGGTGCCTTCAATATGACGTCATAATTGCAGATGCAGAACGCTCCATCTGATCCGTGTGAAAATTTTTGTGGGTCATCTGGGGAAAAATTGGTCCACAGAAAAAAAAAACAATTGATGATGTCATTGGTCACGTGGTTCAGCAGCCATGTTGTTTAAAAAAAACAATGAAATCCACAAAAATCTTCTCTGAAGACGACGATGGTTCACGAGCGGTATTTGACGATGTAGATTGTTTCAGAGTCAAGGATGAGACAATGTGATAATGTTTGACCAAGTTATAAAAATGATCAACATGATGTGGTACGGGTGACAGGTTATTAGCTGCAAAATGTCGAAAACCCGGTTTCGTTCAACAACTTTCAAAATTTGACCTTTGCATAACCTTTAAAGGTCACAAAACAATGTTGTGGACATTAAAATAAGGAAACAGGATACGTGCTATAGCTCATTGGAGTTTGTTCGTCAAAGAAGGTCGAAAACCCGGTTCGATTCCCACAACTTTGAAAATTTGACCTTTGTGACCTGTAAAGGTCAAGGATTATGACCTTTGGTGCAAAACTTCCTCTGGAACATTCCAGGAACAATATAACGTCATATAGGCTATATGGCATTTCGCATTCATCGGATTATCCATACTTTGATGAAATCAGCGTAAAAACAAACTTGAAGGGGGCGCCACGGGCAAGGTGTTCGAGATAGAGCAAAATGGTTTCGAGACTTTAGGTGGGGAATGACCTCAAGATTATGCATAAAAAATATTGCCATCCAAGCTCTCAAATTTGGGCGGTCGGATGATTTTTATGTCAATATTCGAAATTTTCTAAGTTCGTGAACTTGTGACCTTGACCTTGGGACGAAAATGAAAAATCGAGCTCCGTGGGGCTATGCAGGTGCCATTGGGCTAACCAAATACCGAAACCCCTGCCAGATTCACCAAACCCCTCGGAGAATAAATTTTTTACGTCAAAATTCGCAATTTTCTAAGTTCGTGACCTTGTGGCCTTGACCTTGGGACGAAAATGAAAAATCGAGCTCTGTGGGGCTATGCAGGTGCCATTGGGCTAACCAAATACCGAAACCCCTGCCAGATTCAACAAACCCCTCGGAGAATAAATTTTTTACGTCAAAATTCGCAATTTTCTAAGTTCGTGACCTTGTGGCCTTGACCTTGGGACGAAAATGAAAAATCGAGTTCTGTGGGGCTATGCAGGTGCCATTGGGCTAACCAAATACCGAAACCCCTGTCAGATGCGACAAACCCCTGAGGAGAAGATGCAAATTGAAATCGGCTGCACCCTAAAATCACGTTTTTTGGGCGTGGCCCGCCCATAATGGGAGCACCACGCCCATTTTCAGGAAAACACAACAAGATCGTGGTATAAACCTCCCACCAAAATTTTGTCAGGATTGGATCAAAACCCACGGAGCTATGCTCGGGACAGACAGACAGACAAGCCGGTAGGCGGACATGGGTAGTCAGCCGTTGCTTGGCAACGGAGGGGTCCATAGCAACGGTTCTTTCTCACACATAACTAAAAGGGCGGAGGAGCTAATTGTGAGCCAACGGCCATCCATATCTAGTGCCCAACTGTGTCTGCGGACGTCCTCCTGCAGTTGGGTTACTTCTTATTAGGAGGTTGGTGGCAGGATTTGCACTCCAGCCACCGTAAAACGCTTCATTCCGCAAAACGCAAAAACGCAAAAAAATCTGAAAACCCACTCCGTGGGAGTACCTCCTGTGCAGCTTCCCTTCGCAGGGCAGCTCACCGGATGATGGGATTGGGGCAAAGCCCTCGGGACCCCCAATCTTTGATAGGAGGGAAACCACGGGGTAACATCCCTGGGTCAGATTGCGGGAGAGTGTGTCGGAGTGGTGCTGAGGTGTCGTCCACCAGATGGCGGTCTCCTTGGGTTAACCTGAGGCGGTCCCTTCGGGTGGGTGCCTGGAATGTCCTATCCCTAAGAGAGGATGATCACCTGTCTCTGTTATCATCTGAGCTCAAGCGTTTGGACATCGGGGTTGCAGCTCTCTCTGAGGTTCGGAGACCGGATTGCGGCGAGATAATGGTGGGTGGTTACACCTACTATTGGTCTGGTCGCTCTGATGGTTACCATACCCAAGGAGTTGCTGTAGCTGTGTCCAATAAGCTGACCCCAATGATAATTGAGGTAACACCGGTCAACGAGCGTATTATGAGATTAAGGATTCGTCACTCCTTAGGTGTCATTTCCCTGGTCTCTGTTTATGCTCCGACTGAGGCGAGTGATGTTACCGTGAAGGACACATTCTACGCCACACTCGAGTCTGTGGTTGATCAGTGCCCCAGACGAGATACACTTCTAGTCTTGGGGGATTTCAATGCATCGACTGGAACTGATAGGGATGGTTATGAGGTGTGTGTTGGCCCCCATGGGTCAGGAACTATGAACCAGAATAGCACTAAGTTCCTTGACTTTGCAAGAAGTCATGGACTTAGGGTGGCTGGTTCATGGTTTCAAGCGCCGCAAGCTCATCGCTGGACTTGGTATTCCAACGCTGGCGGTGTGGCAAAGGAGATTGACCATGTCCTCATTGACGGTCGCTGGAGGATGATCCAGAACTGCAGGGTCTACCGGAGTGCTCAGTTCCTCAATACTGACCACAGGCTTGTTGTAGCAACTCTAAAGCTGCACCTTAAATCCTGGAGAATGGTACCATCCCAGCCTAGGCTGGATGTTGCCAAGCTCAGGGATGAGAGAGTAGCTGAGGAGTTTGCAAACAGGCTGAGTGGACACTGGGGGGTGGGTCTGGGTGCTTTGGGGGGTGCTGAAGAGTTGTGGAGCGCCTTCAAGACCACCGTCCTTGATGTTGCCGGTGGATGCCTTGGAGCTCACCGCAGGGCAAAGAAGAATTTTGTCTCTCAAGGGACACTGGATACCATTGACCAGAGTCGCAGGGCCAGGCTGAATGGCAGAGCTGAGCTGTTCAGGGAGCTGAGGCATAAAACTGTACGTGCACTGAGGGTGGACAAGGAGGCCTATGTGCGAGGAATCTGTGAGGGGGTAGAGCATCACCTGTGGACAGGTGATTCTCGTCCCGCTTACAGGGGAATTCGCACATTACGTTCATCCAAGCCCATCCCTCGGAGCACTGCAGTTCGAGCAGAGAGTGGTAGGCTCTTGACAGAGGAGTCTGAAGTGAAGGCCCGCTGGGCCGGTTACTTTGAGCGGTTGTACCAGGCTGATCCCCCAGCTGTCGAGTTGGACGTCAAGGGTGTTACAATCCCTGTTGCTGACTTTCGAATCAACTGTGGTCCACCATCGCTTGTGGAAACGCGGGCTGCGGTGAACCAGTTGAAACGGGGCAAAGCTCCAGGGATCTGTGGCATCCATGCCGAACTTCTCAAGGCTGGTGGAAATGCTGCACTCGTGTCGTTGCATGCAGTTTTGTGCTCTGCCTGGAACACAGGCATCATCCCAACTGACTGGAAGAGGGGCCTTGTTGTCCCTCTCTGGAAAGGGAAGGGTGATCGCCAAGACTGCAACAACTACCGAGGGGTGACGCTGCTCTCAGTGCCGGGCAAGGTCTTTGCTCGGATAATTCTTGATAGGGTTCGCCACCATCTGCTTGGCCACCAGCGTCCAGAGCAGTCAGGCTTTACACCAAAGAGGTCAACGATTGACCGTATCCTTGCACTTCGTGTACTCACCGAACGCAGACGAGAGTTTCGGCAGGGGCTGCTTGCAGCCTATGTTGATCTCTGTAAAGCGTTCGATTCAGTGAATCGGGATGTCCTCTGGAGGATTCTTGGTCTTCGTGGGGTGCCACCGAAACTGATCGATCTGATGTCTGAACTCTACTCTGGTACTGAGAGTGCTGTGAAGTGTGGTGGTACCGCCTCTGACTTATTTCCAGTTGTTACTGGAGTTCATCAGGGATGTGTACTTGCCCCCACACTTTTCAGCACTTGTATGGACTGGATTTTTGGGAGGATGTCGGAGAGATCAAGTTGCCGTGCATCGTTTGGCAATGTCAAGATCTCGGACCTTGATTTTGCAGATGATGCAGTCATCTTTGCGGAGACTTTAGACATCCTCTTGGGGGCCCTCGAGGTGCTGAATGAGGAGTCGGAGCCGTTGGGATTACGGATTTCTTGGGTCAAAACTAAGATCCAGGCTTTCGGTGACATCTTGGATGCTGCTGTCCTGTCTGTGTCTGTTTGTGGTGAGGATGTTGAGGTCGTGGAGAGATTCACTTACCTTGGCAGTGATATTCATGTCTCTGCTGGCTGCGAGTCAGAGGTCAATAGACGTCTGGGTCGGGCCTGGGGAGTCATGGATTCACTGGATCATGGGGTGTGGCGCTGCCGGTACCTGTGCGGGAGGACGAAAGTCCGAGTCTTCAGGTCCTTGGTACTTCCAGTCTTGCTCTATGGGTGCGAGACTTGGACTTTGACCAAGGATCTGAGACGGAGACTTAATTCCTTTGGTACCAGGTCTCTTCGGAGAATCCTTGGCTATCGCTGGTCGGATTTTGTGTCCAACGAGCGGTTGCTGAGAGAGACTCGGATGAGATTTGTTACCTGCATAGTCCGTGAGCGTCAGCTGCGGCTGTATGGACATGTGGCTCGTTTTCCTGACGCTGATCCTGCTCACCAGATTCTCTCAGCGAGGGAGTCTCATGAGTGGAGGAGGCCAGTGGGCCGACCACGTGCCTCATGGTTACAGCAGGTTGACCATCATCTCAAGGAGATGGGGATGGGCCTGGCATCTGCCTGGGGGATGGCCAGACGGAGGCCCCTGGAGTACCGGCGGAAAGTGGACGTAGCGACGCGCTGTTCTGGCACATGCTCCCATACCTGACCTGACATAACTAGGACATACCATGAACCTACTTTCCCAGTTTCATGTATATCTGACTCATAGTCTCTGAGATATTACGAACTTCGTTTTTTTATTGTTTTCGACCAGGGTTCATTCAAAGTCTATCTTCTCCGACAGCTTTCATAGGATCCGGCTGGAAATTTTTGACAATATGGCTGAATGCACTGCCCACAGTCGCTCGTGGCCCGATTTTTGATTTTCGAAAAAAGAATTTTTTTATGATTTTTCAAAAATTTCTAAGTCCCGTTGCTAGGCAAAGGTGGTGTCCATAGCAACGGTTCTCATTTGCACATAATTAGGTCATGGTATGAACCTACCAACCAAGTTTCATCGAAATCGCCATTGTATTAACTGAAATCGCCATTTTAAATACTTATAAGGGTCGTACAAATCTCAAAAAAAAAAATTTTCTCGACGAGATCGATTATCCAACAGACAAACATATCGACGGAAATACTGATAATAAGGGTCGATCAAATTTCAAAAAAAAAATTTTTGAAAATTTTTTTTTCGACTGGATCGACGACCCAACAGACACAGACATACAGACAGACAGACAGACACACAACAATAACGAATATAGTGGTCACTTATTTTTTTTCGTGAATATATTTTTTCGTGAACCAATAAGGTAAGTAAAATATGTACAAGTGGAAGGGAGGGTAATGAAAATTTAAATGCTGGGTTTCCATGAAAAATAAAAAGGTGAGAATTGTATTTTTCCCTCCTTTTTGCTGAACTGTGTTGTGAAATCTCATGACAGTGACTACAGTAAAATGCAAGATTAGTCTCAGAGAATATGTCTAACTCGAGAATGGGTGTGAGGGTGGTAGCACCTGCAGATGGAGGAGGAGGAGGAGGAAAAAGGTGATAATCAAAAGTGACCAGGCGGTTTCAGCAGGCGGTGGCAAATGTTTGGGAATTTGATTTTTAGCAAAAGTGCATGTGTGGAGTGAGGCGGAGATGGTAATCCCAGGTCGCTAATGAGGAGTTCACAGAATCCATTTTACAAGTCAATGGAATGCATCCAGCTACTCCACATCATTGAGAACAGCAAATTGTCATTTCATCATGCACTTCCTCTATTTTCAGACCACATTTCCCTTTCAGATTCATGACTTTTTTTGTTTGTTTGTTTGTTTTTCATTGACCCCCCCCCTCCGTTGTTCACCTCTCTGGTTCAGTGAGAAAATGAGTTTGTGAATTTGAGATTACGTAGAACGCTGGTTTAGATTCGCTTGTTTGCCCTTTCTTTGTCGTGATGAACTGTTGTCACATGGTTTGCAGGTGAAGCTCAAGTAGTGAAGTCAGAAACTTTCCAAAACAACCTTCTTCACACTTCCCAAGATGCTTTGAACAATGATCATGTAAAGCAGGAAGCGTGTGATTCTCCAACCACGGAGCCAAGCAAAGTTGCTCAGCTGCTCAAAAGTAAGCCAAACACTCTGGAGATCCCATCACATTGTGTTTACTTGTTTTGACCATTCCTTCATGATGAAATAATTTTGTTCCAAACAGTGCAGAATGACAGGTCCATAAAAAAATGTTTTTCACACAATTGGCTTGTTTTTATGAACGAGACAGGGATACACGTTTCATTTAAAATGCATGTTGCACATAAAATTCACAAATTTAAGATCGTTGCATCAACACCATATTCTCACCGTCTCTCCCAGAGGACCATCTGGAAAGCACCCCATCTACTTTCTCAACAATCTTCTTGAAGAAGTTGTGCCTCTCAAGCTTTTGAGTCTCACTGTCTTCCATGATCTTTCCTGGGAAAGCCACATTTTCAAGCTGGCCTCGAAAGCCAGTCTGGGCATCCTCCATCGTGCAAAGTCCTTCCTTGGCACACCTGAGTTCCTGACCACAAACAAAGTTTTCATCCGCAGTCTGATGCAGTACTTCTCTCCTGGGCTGGTGCTCCTGCCTCACACCAAGCTCAACTTCACATTGTGGAAACCAAAGCTTTCAGGATCATTGGTGTCTCCTGCAATGAAGCTGAGTTGTTGGGTCTCAATTTCTCACCGCAGGCAGATCGGTGGTCTTTCTGTCTTCTACACTCTTCTCCGGGCCTTGCATCCCCTACTGTCTCTTTGCTATGTCCCCCTAATATTTCTGCAGGGCGCTCAAGGTCTGCCAGCAACCCCCTTCTGGTGAAACTGCCAAAATGAAGAATCGCTGCTCACCTTCACACTTTCATTCCTCTTTTTTTCCAACCTCTGGAACAAACTCTCACACTTCACCCCACTCTTCCTTACAGGTCTTTAAAACAGCTGTCTACCACCATCTCATAACTTCCCCATCAAAATCCTGCGATGTTGCTCCTCAGTGTTGCAATCATCCACACCAACTTTGGATGATTCCCCTAAGAAAGGAGTTGCTTGACATTCTTGAACACTTCTATGATCTCTTAATTATTTTACGCAACATATTCAGGCTGGAATCTTTCCTTCAACACCTGAGATCGTTTGTATTGTCGAAATTGAAAATGCACACCATTTATTTCACCATGTCCCTTATTCTCTTTGATCTTGTGGTTATGTTGTTATGAATTATTGGTAGCTGTTTTCACAGTTATTTCTGCCAGAAAAGTTGAATGGAAGTTATGTTTTCACCCCTGTCTGTCTGTGATCAGGATATCTCAGAGTTATGGATGGATATGGACTAAACTTGGAGGACAGGTTGGGTGTGTGCCAAGAATGAATTGATTTGATTTTTGTGAAGATCTGGATCTGGATTCGGTCTCTCAAATTTGATGCTTCATAATTAAGAGAGAGGGCTAAAATATATATATATATATCATAGTACCAGTCAAAAGTTTGGACACACCTGCTCATTCAAGGGTTTTTCTTTATTATTACTATTTTCTACATTGTAGGATAATAGTGAAGCAATCATAAATATGAAATAACACATTTGGAATTATGTAGTAACCAAAAGTTAAACAAATCAAAATATATTTTAAATTTTATATTCTTCAAAGTAGCCACCCATTGCCTTGATGACAGCTTTGCACACTCTTGGCATTCTCTCAACCAGCTTCATGATGTGGTCACCTGGAATGCATTTCCATTAACAGGTGTGCCTTATTAAAAGTTAATATGTGGAATTTCTTTCCTTCTTAATGCGTTTGAGCCAATCAGTTGTGTTGTGACAAGGTAGGGTTGGGATTCAGAAAATAGCCGTATTTGATAGAAGACCATTATTTTGCCTGTACTGGAGTCATCCATATTATGGCAAGATAAGCAACTCAACGAAGCAAAGAGAAAGGACAGTCCATCATTACTTTAAGACATGAAGGTCAGTCAATCCGGAAAATTTCAAGAACTTCGAAAGTTTCTTCAAGTGCAGTCGCAAAAACCATCAAGCACTATGATGAAACTGGCTCTCATGAGGACCGCCACAGGAAAGGAAGACCCAGAGTTACCACAACTGTAGAGGATAAGTTTATTAGAGTTACCAGCCCATGAAAATCACCAATTAACTGCACCACAGATTGCAGCCCAAGTAAATGCTTCACAGAGTTCAAGTAACAGACACATCTCAACATCAACTGTTCAGAGGAGACTGCTTGAATCAGGCCTTCATGGTCGAATTGCTGCAAAGAAACCACTACTGAAGGAAACCAATAATAAGAAGAGACTTTCTTGGGCCAAGAAACACGAGCAATAGACATTAGACCGGTGGAAATCTGTCCTTTAGTCTGGTGAGTCCGAATTTTAGATTTTTGGTTCCAACCGCCATGTCTTTGTGAGATGTAGAGAAGGTGAACGAATGATCTCTGCATGTGTGGTTCCCACTGTGAAGCATGGAGGAGGAGATGTGATGGTGTGGGGGTGCTTTGCTGGTAACTGTTGGCGAATTATTTAGAATTCAAGGCACACTTAACCCGCATGGCTACCACAGCATTCTGCAGTTATACTCCATCCCATATGGTTTACGCTTCATGGGACCATCATTTGTTTTTCAACAGGACAATAACCCAAAACACATCTCCAGGCAGTGTAAGGGCTATTTGACCAAGGAGAGTGATGGAGTGCTGCACCAGATGAGCTCACCTCCACAATCACCCAACATAAACCCAATTGAGATGGTTTGGGATGAGTTGGACTGCAGAGTGAAGGAAAGGTAGCCAACAAGTGCTCAGCATATGTGGGAACTCCTTCAAGACTGTTGGAAAAGCATTCAAGGTGACAACCTCATGAAGCTGGTTGAGAGAATGCCAAGTGTGCAAAGCTGTCATCAAAGCAAAGGGTGGCTACTTTGAAGAAACTAAAATATAAAATATATTTTGATTTGTTTCACACTTTTTTTGGTTACAACACAATTCCATGTTTTATGTCATAGTTTTGATGTCTTCACTATTATTCTACAATGTAGAAAATAGTAAAAACAAAGAAAAACCCTTGAATGAGTTGGTGTGTCCAAACTTTTGACTGGAACTGTATATGTGTATATGTATGTACATAAATATATATATATATATATATATATATGTATAAATGTGTATACATATATGTATATATGTATATATATGTATATGTATATATGTATATATATGTGTGTATATGTATATATGTATATATATGTGTATATATGTATATATATATATATATATATATATATATATGTGTATATATATATATATGTGTATATATATATATATATGTATGTGTATATATATGTATATATATATATATATATATATATATATATATATATATATATTGCTGTAGTTTTCCACCTGTTCAGCGTGCGGGCGACCGCTTTTAGCTAATCGCGGCCGCACGCGCCCACCAAACGAGCAAACTTAGTCGCAGCTTTCGGGTCAACGCCAAAATCCAGCTGCGGGTGTGTTTTTAACCACACCGTAAATTAGCCAACTCTTCTGTCCACGCACGACACTGTCCGATTGCCGAATGTCGATTTACCTAAGTATGTGCGCAGACAGAAATGCCGTGAATTTACACCTCGACGGAGCCTGTGTGAAAACGAGCCGTTCTTGAGCGGCTCGTTCCTTTTGCGATTTGCCGAGCAGTTTTATATCGCCAAGCCCCGTCGGATCCGATTGCTTTATCGGCTATTTAAAAGCCAGCTAATATTCCGTACGCAATAATGGAAGCAAAATGAAGGAAGGGACACAACGAACAGGTGAACGTTTAAACAATGACATTTATTTCACACACGACACGGACTCAAGCAATGCAGATATACAAGCACGTATCGCGGGTTGAGAGACATAATGTTGTAACTGCATTTTTGGTGAAATTGAATGAAATGGCTCACATATTGTGTATAGTTTACAATATTTTAATCTTACTCAGATGAGAAGACTGGGTTGATATTTGCAGTTACAACAATATTGTACTGAAAGAGAAATGGTGTTGAAAGACATGAGAGCCATTTTATTCAAGTTCACCAAAAATGCAGTTACAACATTATGTCTCTCAACCTGCGGTATGCAATGCAATGAATGCAACGAATGGGGGTAGGGACAAGACACAAGCAAACAAAAGACCTGCAGCCGTATCTATTTATTATGTACACAATCACTTCGCCACAATTCGACTTCGGGACAAGGCGCCACCACTTTCATGCAAAGAAAACCCCAGGAAAGGAAAGGGTAAGAACAGGGCCCATCGGCCTTTAATGTTCGCGGAGCTGTGGAGACTGAAGGAGCTCCGTGAGACCGGGCTGGTTACCTGCCACCCTCATGGTGACTCGCTGGGCGACCCTCGATGTCCCATCAACACGGTAGTTGGTGTAATGGCGATTCAGTTGGTCCGGGCCTTGCCGTGCTGCCTGGTCGATCGGGCCTATCCGACGACACCTCAGAGGAACGAACGGGCCTTTGCTCTTTCGAGAGTTGATGCTCTTTTACGAGCCCGCCCGTTCCTCAGCATTTGCTCGGACCGTTCTGTCGCTGGCTGGCGACTTCTCTCTGGCCGTCTCCAACGACCCACGGTTCGGCACGGTGCTGCAGGCTTTACTGCGCTCCAGGCTTCGCTGCGCTCTGACGACCCCTACTGCCCTCCACTGGATTCGAACCTTGTCGCTCTCCACCCCGACTCCAGCTCGACTCTGAACCCCGATAGACTCCGACAGACAAAACTTCTTGCTTGGCGTTCCAGCGCGCCTTTTTATATGGTCTGGGGTTGGGGCGGGGGGTGAGTTTGATCTTCCACCTTCGACCTCTCACCCCCCCGCTGGCTCCGCCCCTTTTGGTGTTTTGATCCGATCTCGTCGCCAAACGCGGAGAGAGCGGACGTTGTGGAAATCATCGGCTCCCGCCCCAACGAGAGAGTCCCCGCTCCTGTCGGCGGAGATGCCGTTCGTCCGTGGAATGCCGTTGCTGGCAAAAAGATGGCGGCGCAATGGAGATGAAGGTGTGGCGATGTTCGTTTGAGGAGATGGTGAGGAGATCTCGTGGTTGGCGCTGTGGTGGGGATGGCGTGATTGTTGAGATGCGGTTGTGGTTGTTGAGAGGCGGTTGTTCCAAAATAAAGATAGCAAAAGAATAATACTACCTCAAAGATCACAGCCCGGTTACATGAATAATTGCCCTTTAGAAATTGGTGGGGAAATCTAACCTGAACACTTACTTATCGACATAACTGATCTTAAGGACCTGTATGGTGTTGTGCGAATTTCCACAACCGTAAATATATATATATATGCATATGTATGTATGTATGTATATATATGGATATATGTATATATATATGTATGTATGTATGTATGTATGTATATGTATATATGTATATATATATATATATATATATATATATATATATATATATATATATATATATATATATATATATACATACATACATACAGTCATGCGCCGCTTAACGACTTTCTGGGCAACGACGGATCGCAGATCCGACGGATCTGCCAGCTCTGGAAAAAAAAAAAAAAAAAAATGGAGCTGAAAAATTCCTATCGCCGAGTGATGCAGCCGACGTCGCACTGCCAATCGTATAAAAATAGCATGTACAATTATGTACGCTGTACAGTACATAATCTCTCATGATGATAATAAACGACAGTGTGGCCCTGTTATAATGCAATCGTTGAGGTCCATAAAATGTCCTCGCGAAAAAAGCAGGGTCCTGCTAAATCGGGATTCAAGAAAATCGGCTTTCAAACTGAACCAATGTTTCCACGTTTACCTTCTTGCAATTAAATTACCTTTGAATTAAAGAATTCCGCGAATAAATCGTTGTTGTTAGTCGAAATTAAAACACCAATTTATTTTTCGTGAAGCTTTTTATGTTGTTAAAACAATCGCACTGTTCCGAAAATATATATCACAATTGACAGGTGCTCGTTTCTTCATTTGTAAATTATAACATCGATGCAATGATTACGTATTTATAAAATCGAAATGCTATTTATTCACCTTTCTGTAATCGATGCGAGAGGAGATTGTAAGCTGCTGCTAACAACACCGATGACCTTCATGAACAGCACAAAAGTAAAACAAACGTGTCTTCCGTCTCTCTTGGATGTGTGTTACAATTGCCGACAGTATTCAGTACAGTAACATGCTGTACAGGTTTGTATCCGAGGAGCAATAGGCTACACCATATAGCCTAGGTGTGTAGTTTTGTGTAAGTACGATGTTCGAAAACGAAAAAGATAAAAAAAGATGTTTGCACAACGACGACGTCGCTTAATGACGCGTTTCTCAGAACGTAACCCCGTCGTTAAGTGGTGCATGACTGTATATATTGTTACGAATTCGCGCCCCGCCAGCATGCGAACGACCGCTTTTAACCAATAGCGGCCGCTTCGCCCACCGAACGTGCAATTCAGTCGTGACCCTCTCAGAACAACGCCGGGAGCGAGTCACGGGTGGGGGTTTAACCTCACCACAACTCGTCCGCATTCTACCCGCGAAATAGGGTCCGATCGCCGAATGGTCGATTTACCTAAGAACCCGCGCGGATAGCGTACCGAGGAGTTGTACCATGCCACAGGTCGACTCTGGACACGAATCGCTTAAGCAGCTCGTTCCGTGCTACAGGGATAACCGAGCGGAGTTATCATCAACCTTGACGGTTCAGATTAGTTACCGGGTGTTTTAAACCCACTACTAATCCCTTACGTGATGCAAGATGGAGATTCAAACAAAGGAAAAGACGCAACGAAACGGGGAACAATTGGACCAGCACATTTATTCCGCGCCACACGGCAGCACGGAAGGCACGTATATTACAGTCAAGCAAGAAAACACAATAAAAGCAAGCGAAGAGACACACGCAGATCTACAACCGAATAATGCAATTCACACGGCAACACTTATAACAGTTCTACTTCTCCAGACTGGCGCCACACACACACACGTTTACACAGAACCCCAAAGAAATGGAAGTCGCGACTTCCCTGAGCATGTCGAGTCCTTGGCGACCGTAACTCCGAGTCCCTCCGACGTGGTCCACTGGGCTCGTGCCTCGCGCCTGCACGTGTCGTCCGCCCGACAGGGACGAACGAACAGAACCTCCGACCAGGAACAATCACCACAACGCTCGACAATTCCCCTTCAGGGACAAGGGAACAGGGACAAGGGAACGACGTTATCGTTGACCTTCATGCCCACGCCTTTTTGTAGGGTCGGGCTCCGCCCTTCACCCCGCCCGTTTCTGGCTCCACCTCCCTTCTGGAAGCTTCCCAAAAAGGGGCGTGCCCTCTCGTTTACCCCTCCCCCGCGCCATGTGGGGGACGAGGAAAGTCAGTTTTGGCTCGGGGCCAGGGAATTATTCCCCCAAAATCAGGCCCCCACCTTTTTCACCATTGACTTCTGGCTCAAATCGCACCTCCCCATGCCAAAGCGTGGGAAAAGCAGGAGGGAAAATCCAGTGGGAGACATTCAAGCGGGAGTTTTGGGCGGGAGATGCCCCTTCGCACCCTTGTTGCTGCTGCCACTCCGCTCCTTTCATCCATCCCGCGGAGATCATGACCGCACAGTGCTCGTTGAATGGCGAGTGGCGAAGATGGTGGTAGCGTAGTTGTGGAAGGTGGCGTCGTGGTGTGAATGGCGTGATTGTTGGCGTAGTGTAGTGAATGGCGTGATCGTTGAGATGTTGCTTGTGGCGATGTTCGATGTTGTTCTTGCACGACAATAACAACAGCAAAAGAAAAACCACTATCTCAAATGGTCGCACCACGGAGGTCAAATGGAGGGAAACCACGGGGTAACATCCCTGGGTCAGATTGCGGGAGAGTGCATCGGAGTGGTGCTGAGGTGTCGTCCACCAGACGGCGGTCTCCTTGGGTTAACCTGAGGCGGTCCCTTCGGGTGGGTGCCTGGAATGTCCTATCCCTAAGAGAGGATGATCACCTGTCTCTGTTATCATCTGAGCTCAAGCGTTTGGACATCGGGATTGCAGCTCTCTCTGAGGTTCGGAGACCGGATTGCGGCGAGATAATGGTGGGTGGTTACACCTACTATTGGTCTGGTCGCTCTGATGGTTACCATACCCAAGGAGTTGCTGTAGCTGTGTCCAATAAGCTGACCCCAATGATAATTGAGGTAACACCGGTCAACGAGCGTATTATGAGATTAAGGATTCGTCACTCCTTAGGTGTCATTTCCCTGGTCTCTGTTTATGCTCCGACTGAGGCGAGTGATCTCACCGTGAAGGATGCATTCTACGCCACACTCGAGTCTGTGGTTGATCAGTGCCCCAGACGAGATACACTTCTAGTCTTGGGGGATTTCAACGCATCGACTGGAACTGATAGGGATGGTTATGAGGTGTGTGTTGGTCCCCATGGGTCAGGAACTATGAACCAGAATAGCACTAAGTTCCTTGACTTTGCAAGAAGTCATGGACTTAGGGTGGCTGGTTCATGGTTTCAGCGCCCACAAGCTCATCGCTGGACTTGGTATTCCAACGCTGGCGGTGTGGCAAAGGAGATTGACCATGTCCTCATTGACGGTCGTTGGAGGATGATCCAGAACTGCAGGGTCTACCGGAGTGCTCAGTTCCTCAATGCTGACCACAGGCTTGTTGTAGCAACTCTAAAGCTGCACCTTAAATCCTGGAGAATGGTACCATCCCAGCCGAGGCTGGATGTTGCCAAGCTCAGGGATGAGAGAGTAGCTGAGGAGTTTGCGAACAGGCTGAGTGGACAGTTGGGGGGTCTGGGTGCTTTGGGGGGTCCTGAAGAGTTGTGGAACGCCTTCAAGACCACCGTCCTTGATGTTGCCGGTGGATGCCTTGGAGCTCACCGCAGGGCAAAGAAGAATTTTGTCTCTCAAGGGACACTGGATACCATTGACCAGAGTCGCAGGGCCAGGCTGAATGGCAGAGCTGAGCTGTTCAGGGAGCTGAGGCGTAAAACTGTACGTGCACTGAGGGTGGACAAGGAGGCCTATGTGCGAGGAATCTGTGAGGGGGTAGAGCATCACCTGTGGACAGGTGATTCTCGTCCCGCTTACAGGGGAATTCGCGCATTACGTTCATCCAAGCCCATCCCTCGGAGCACTACAGTTCGAGCAGAGAGTGGTAGGCTCTTGACAGAGGAGTCTGAAGTGAAGGCCCGCTGGGCCGGTTACTTTGAGCGGTTGTACCAGGCTGATCCCCCAACTGTCGAGTTGGACGTCAAGGGTGTTACAATCCCTGCTGCTGACCCTCGAATCAACTGTGGTCCACCTACGCTTGTGGAAACACGGGCTGCGGTGAACCAGTTGAAACGGGGCAAAGCTCCAGGGATCTGTGGCATCCATGCTGAACTTCTCAAGGCTGGTGGAAATGCTGCACTCGTGTCGTTGCATGCAGTTTTGTGCTCTGCCTGGAACACAGGCATCATCCCAACTGACTGGAAGAGGGGCCTTGTTGTCCCTCTCTGGAAAGGGAAGGGTGATCGCCAAGACTGCAACAACTACCGAGGGGTGACGCTGCTCTCAGTGCCGGGCAAGGTCTTTGCTCGGATAATTCTCGATAGGGTTCGCCACCATCTGCTTGAGCACCAGCGTCCAGAGCAGTCAGGCTTTACACCAAAGAGGTCAACGATTGACCGTATCCTTGCACTTCGTGTCCTCACCGAACGCAGACGAGAGTTTCGGCAGGGGCTGCTTGCAGCCTATGTTGATCTCTGTAAAGCGTTCGATTCAGTGAATCGGGATGTCCTCTGGAGGATTCTTGGTCTTCGTGGGGTGCCACCAAAACTGATCGATCTGATGTCTGAACTCTACTCTGGTACTGAG
>NC_140977.1:9906076-9926076 GCF_056783735.1 Eptatretus burgeri | reverse complement strand
ATGTATATGTAGATATATATATATATATATGTATATGTAGATATATATATATATATGTATATGTAGATATATATATATATGTATATGTAGATATATATATATATATATATATATATATATATATATATATATATATATATATATATATATATATATATGTATGTACGGCAGGCAATCTGCGAGCAGCATGCCACATTAAGGGTCGAAGCCCCAGTGTCATGGCTTATGACGCACACAAGGCTCGGGGTCTGTTTCTCACGACTACACCTCGTGCCTCCACTCTGATCACGGCTAAAAATGCACAAGCCTACTAAGTTCGATGCCTCTCAAAATGTGCCAGCCTTCCTCTTTCCAAAAGTGCGCAAGTAAACCCCAATCCTCTTCAAAAGCGCTACCTGCCTCGTGCGTTCCTCACACTATCCTCATGTGGACGCTCTGCTGATCTCCCGTCCGAAACAGTAGGAAGCCTCCCATGTCCTCTTCTTCTTCGGCCATCTTACGTCTCACAATCCTCTGCCTCTGGGGCGTGGCCTGCATGCACCAAACCTGGGAAGGTGGGGTTTTATGCCTGTTTGTTGTGGTTTCTGGGACGTGTTCCCCAGCTTTATTGCCATTCTTGAAATATAAAAACATAGGGAAACATCACAGAGGGCAATTACATACTTGGGAACTTATTTGTACTTCCTTGGCTAATTAACACGTTCACTAATTAACCTTGCTGTGACGAGCACTCCGCCGATCCCCATTGGATGCCTCCAATGCAGAGGCCTCGGCCCGGTGATTGTCAAACAGACAGAAGATTATATGGTCATCATTAGTTAACCATCAAACAGAGCCATTGATCCTGATTTCAGGCTTATTTGCCCTCATCAGGATGGCACACTGATAAATATCCAACCAATGATGACCACATTTGTCGTTTATACATCAGACACACCTCCTGACTGTTATGGTGAGCATCGCCACTGATTATGTCTCACACGGTAAAACCGCATAATTCGCACAGAACAACCATCCGTTTGCCACCCAGATGATTGTTCCTGCTAATGCAAACCATTCAACCAGAAGGCACGTGATGTGATCGGCAGGAAAATCGAAACATGTGGAGTGTGACGAGCACTCCGCCGATCCACATTGGACGCCTCCAATGCAGAGGCCTCGGCCCGGTGACTGTCAAACAGACAAAAGATTATATGGTCATCCTCAGTAAAACATCAAACGAAGCCACCGATCCGGATTTCGGGCTTGTTTGCTTGATTCAAAATCCTCACTCTGCAATCCATTTACCCTAAAAGGTTTTTGAGCCATTATACATTACCATAACTACCCTAATTAACCAATCCTCCACACATAACTTTCTCATAGATCATTGCACCACTTCTCGAGGCACCCGATCAAACGCCTTCTCCAAATCCACAAATATAAAGTATAGTTTCTTCTTCCCCAAATATTTTTCCTGAAATGGCCTAACTATAAAAATTGTCTCGAGCATGAAGCTAAATTGCATTTCATGTATTTTAACACTCTGTCATCAATTTATCCATGACTATCTTCCACTTTCATTCCATGGTCCAGCAACTTCAGACCCCTACAGTTGCTCTGAACGAAGGCATCACCCTCCCCTTTATAAATATTCACCATTACACTCTTCAGCCAGTCATCTGATATAGATGTCTTCCTTATGATTGCAGTCACCAATTTTGTGATTAAATTCACTCCTATATCACCAGATGCCTTTATAGAATCTCTGCGACAATACCAGTGCTGCCCGCCACGTTACCATTCTTCATTTCATCGATGACTTTCTTCACTCATTCATTCTTATCTCAGGTCGTGGGCCCTGTACCGACAACTGCCTCCAGAATATCCCTGTTCCAAGGGAACTTCTCATCTAGCAGGTGCTCATAGTAACTCCTCCAAGCATTTCTAATCTCCCTGTGGTCAACCAGTACATTTCCCATATCATCCTTCACACATTGTTGTCCTGGAAGATTTTTTTTTTCAATGCAATGTCAAGGCTCGTATGATAGCTTATACACAGAACGTACAACAAAGGGAACAGGAGACAAGAGGGGCGGGAGAGGGAAGGAAAATACAGTGGGAAACAGAGACATGAGGAGATCTGTGGAAGGGAGAGGGATGGGGCAGGGTACACAGAGTAAACAAGATGGACACTATAGGGAGGGACTTTCAAATCCTGACACGACAGGGACTTTCAGGAAGGAAAGCAGGGAATTTGAAGGAGCTGGGGTTGGGGTGGATTAACGGGGACAGAAAAGATTGTGGTTTTGGATAGGTGAAGATCAGAAATGGTGCTGAACAGCTGTTTTGAAGACCTGGAGGGAAGAGTGGGATTGAAGAGAGTGTAGGAGTCTGTTCCAAATGCGGGGAAAAAAAGAGGAATGAAAGAGTGAAGGTGAGCAGTGATTCTTGATTTTGGTAGTTTTCCCAGAAGGAGGTTGCTGGAGGACCTTGAGCACCCTGCGGAATATGGGGGGCGGGTGGACATATCACAGACAGAGCAGGGGGGGTGGTGGACATATCACAGACAGAACAGGGGGGGAGGCTGGAGAGGAGATGGTAGAAGACAGAAAGACCACCGACCTGCGGTGATAGACCCAAAGAAGCCTGTGGTGATAGACTCAAAGACTCAGTCTCATCGCAGGCGATAGCAATGATCCTAAATGTCTTGGTTTCCACAGCGTGAAGCTGAGAAACGTGAGAGGCAGGAGCACCAGCCCAGAGGGGAGAGCAGTACTCCATCAAGCTGCGGACGGAAGCTTTGTATGTGGTCAGGAGCTCAGGTGTGCCAAGGAAGGACTTTGCATGACGGAAGATGCCCAGTCGGTGACTCGCTTTGGAGATCCTTATTTTGACTGATCATTTGCCTTGCTATCCTAAATATTTCCCCTCTACTATCTGCATTATTTATCACATGCAAAAGTGAATCCTGTACTAATTTTTTAGCCTTGGAAACTTCCCTTCTTGCCTTACGTTTAGCCACCAATTATTCCTTCTAATCCCCTCCTTTTTTACAAATCCTAGCGAATCTTTTTTTCTTGAATCGCTATTTCCACTTCATTATTCCACCACCTTGTAGCCTCATGTCTAGCTGGGCCCTTTGACCAGCCATATCTCTTTTCAGGAGCATGCAGCAGCCCATGCAGCACTTCAGGAGCATGCAGCACTTCAGGAGCATGCAGCACTCTTTTAAAGAGTTCCAAAAACTCTCTATATCCTCTCCAACCGTAGGGTTTCCAAGATTCATTTCCAGAAGTTCCCTATAGAAATGTTCCTTTACATCCTGATCTCTTAGTTTCCATGCTCTTCTCCTTGGGACGTAAAATTTCTGATTTTTCCCTGCTCCAACTTAACTTTACATCACACGCTAGCAGCTGATGTTGTAAGGCACATTCTTCTCCACCTATTGTTTCTACATCCTCAACCAACTTCCTGTCTAATCTCCAAACTAGAAGGTAGTCTATCTGACTCATAAGTGATCAGTCTGCTCGGACTCATCTTCAACATCATGTTGCAGATGACCATATCTTAAGCATCCCCAAACTCAAGTATTCTTCCACCTTCAGTGTTTATAACTCCGAAACCTGATCCACCATGCACACCTTCATATACTTCTGCCAACGCTTCAACATGTCCATTTAAATCCCCTCCAATCACAACAACTTCCCTCTCACTAATCCCTGAAACAACATGCACAAGTGTGTCCCAAAACTTGTCCTTCTCCTCCTCACTTAATCCTATCTGTAGGGCATATGTTGATACGACTGTTGATATACACTTATCAAACAACAGCTTAAGGATGATAACTCTTGCTTTTACCCTCCTAACCTCCAACACCTTTTCCACCCACTTCTCAGCCACCATTATTCCAACACCACCAGTTCCAGTCACAACCTATCCAAAATAATTTGCACCTATACTTTGTACCTGAGACAATTCTTGCAGCACCTCCCCTCCCCCTTGTTTTTTGCACACAGCATACATCCAATGTTCTGCAGCTCAGTTTCCACGATTTCACCAGCTCTACCATGCATCACACCATCATTAAGACTAGCAACTCTAACACCTATCTTGTTGTGCCAAGTGGGTACTTTATGCATGACAGGTTTGCTCTCATTTGTAATTTGTACAGCCATATATTTCAAAGAAGAGGAAAGTGAGGGAACCTGAGTATGAAAGCCACCCCCATAGTATATGCCACAGCAACCCCAGACATCAGCGTGCTTATATGACTTGATGCCGTAACACCAGCAGTCCAGGGATGCCCATCCATGCGTGATACGGCACTAAAGCAGATGGGTATTATTCGCCTGCTGATAGAACGGCCTCCCAGGATGCTACGACTGGGTTCGGGCTTCTGCACTATCAGACGGTAAGTGCCAACTTAAGACTACACGCCATGTACCCCTCTGGACAATGCAGCAACACTACCCAATGTCACCATGCAAACTAACCCAGATGGGGAAGCACAAAAAAATAAAGACTTTGCCAAAAGGCATATTTAAGGCAAGTTTTTGGGGCCAGATGCCTTCCTGATGCCAATACAGGATCAGCTGTGGGCCTAGCCTTTGGCGAAAGAGACATACCCTTCAAGGCAGCAGGGGGTTTGCAATCATTTTCCTTATCCTCGGTGGACTACCGACGAAGGCTAAAGAGTTCCACCTGCCCGAGACTGGAGGACCATACACACTACACCTCGAGGGTACCAACTTACTCTGAGATTCTTCAGACATTTAGCCGGCGCCCTCAAGAGCACTGCTACTGTGGTGAACCACGAGGAGGAAGTCTGGAAGTCTTAGAAAGGGCAGAGGCTATGTACCGGAAGTAAGGACTTGCACACTCAGCCTTCTTTTCGCTCACAGAGCTATCCGGCGGCCATAGCTAAAAGCAAGGAATGGTAAACCACAGCTCACATTACGACAGCACTAGACACATACACCTGCCCTGTGGGAAACCACCACACCACAAAGACATATTCCAAGTATTTGACCAGCTTGTGATTTTTGTCAAGGATGAGGGATTGCTGGAGGGGTAGATCAATGAATGGATTCAAGAAAATGTTGATCAAAGTATGTTAATCGCAATGCGAAACAAGGAGAAGGTGATATTCGTCAGTCAAGTGTCTGATTGTAAAACACTGTCCAGAAAGATGGAACAACATTTACTAAGGCAGTTTGTGTGTGCTCAATAACTGATTAATTTGGCCAGTTCCAAAATTTTCCATTTCAAATCCGTACTGCACCCTCTCCATCGAGTGGAGGACAGAAATATGGAGAATATTTAAGTTGATGGTGAAATAAATATCAAATATGGACAAGTTAGTGTAAATTATTGATTCTTTTTGTGACTTGTCTTTACAGAGAAACAAATGAAACTGGATTCTTGTTCCAGCCGTTCCCAGTTGTTCAACACCCTAGCTTTCAATTGTCACATGACACAGACTGTTACTCAAGAAACTGACACATTTAGCAGCATGTCTTCTAAATGCTGTACAGAAACCCTCAAGAATTTCCAAGGAAGTCAGAGACCACACGGATGTTCTGTTTGTGGAAAATCATTTCCATTGTTGTCATCTTCAAAACCACATCAAAGACTCCACAAGGACAAGAAGCCATTCAAGTGTTCTATTTGCAGGAAGGAGTTTGCTCGATCATCGCATTTGCACATTCATCAAAGAACGCACACACGTGAGAAGGCACACAAATGTTCTTTTTGTCCATCAGTCTTTTCTCACTCATCACATTTGAGGAAGCATCAAAGAATGCACACAGGAGAGAAGCCGTTCAAGTGTATTACTTGCAACAAGGGGTTTGCTTGCTCGTCAGATTTGCACGTTCATCAAAGAACACACACAGGTGAGAAGCCATTCAAGTGTACCATATGCAGCAAGGAGTATAGTCGCTCATCAGATTTGAACATACATCAAAGAACACACACAGGTGAGAAGCCGAACAAGTGCTCTTTGTGTTTGAAAGCCTTTATTTACTCATCAACGTTAAAGAATCATCAAAGAGCACACACAGGTGAGAAGCCTTACAAGTGTTCTTTGTGTGCAAAAGCCTTTGTTCAATTTTCACATTTAAGCAAACATCAACGAACACACACAGGAGAGAAGCCTTACAAGTGCTCTTTCTGTCCGAAAGCCTTCATTCAATCCGCACATTTACGGAATCATCAAAAAATACACACAGGAGAGAAGCCTTACAAGTGCTCTTTATGTCCGAAAGCCTTTATTCGATTGGCACATTTAAGGAGTCATCAAATAACACACACAAGATCGAAGCCACACAAGTGCTCTTTCTGCACAAAAGCCTTCAGTCATTCATCAACTTTAAGGAAACATGAAAAAGTACACAGAGGAGAGAAGCTGCAGAAGTGGTTTGTGTCCGAAAGCCTTTGTTGAATTGTCACATTTAAGGAACCATCAAAGAGGTACACACAAAGAACTCCCGCCCACTTTCTGAAACCCTCAGATGGACACAACAACCAACGAGTGAAACAGCCTCAATGATTGCAAGGGGGTTGGGGGGAGAAGGAAAGTAAAAAAGAAGCAGCAGATGTACTCTGACAAATGTGAGAATGACGAAAACGGGAAGATTTAAAAAAAACAGCTTGACAGGATAGGTATTGACAAAGGAAGGCTCATTTGAATGGCCAAGAAGAGGTCAAATTAGTTGGGATGGAGAACGAGTCATCATCAATGCCCAAGCCCAAGGACATAACACTAATGCGTTCAAGAAAATGGTGGAATTGAGTCAATCGGGCGAATGTAGGTTTTGTTGGGGAAGAAACAAAGTACCAGTCACCTTTTTTCAGGTGTGAAAAAGACTCATGTTGGAACAGCTGTACACATAAAGACATGACAGCGTTTGAAGAGTAATCCACTGGCACATCTGTAAACATTTCAACATCCTGATTTCAGAACAGCCATTGAAATACAAACCAAATCTGATCTTTAAAAATGAACATATAATGCTCATGTATGACAAGATGATCCTGTTAAGTGTAGACATTGCAAACAAAGCATTGTGTCCGGACATAGTGTTCAAACACAAAAAGGTGGGAAAAAATGCATTTTTGATCAAGGTGTCCGTTCCCAATGACTTTGGACTAAATGTGACAAATGAGGAAAAATGACCAAATACCAGGATCTGAAAAAAATGACGTCAAGAGGATGTGGAAATTTAAGAAAGCTGAAATTGTACCAGTGATAGTAGGAGCTACAGGAATGATACAGAATAGCCTTTGTGAGTATATAAAAAATAATTCCTGGGAATATCACAACAAACGAGCTACAAGTGGAGGCTGTCAGAGGTTGAGTGAAGATTCTGAAAATCTCCCTTGGAACAAAGCTATGAGAGCGAAGTTTCACATGCAGTTTCGTTCGTGAATCACGATCCTTTATCAAAATATTGGAGGTGGAGATTTTGAGTTCTGGGAGAACTTCCTCTCAACTTCTTAAACCCATAAATGCAGATAACAACCAACAAGAGAGTAAACTTTCCACAACTGCAAATAAACATTCTCGACAGGAAAACAAGGAAACTCCTCACTATCCATAAAATGTTCCACAAAACCATTTCATCCCAAGAATGTACCTGCTGAGATGAGAAGAAGGTGGCGGCGTGATGGAGCTCAATCCAGTGCATGGATCGAAGAGTGTGTAGGAGTAGTTGAGTACGTGAAAAATTCATCAGACTACCAAATCCAATCTGTACATAAACACGAAGACTCCAAGGCAGAAAATGTATCTAACTCGCGTTTCCAAAATTTTGCGAGAACAGGTGTGAGTGGAAGATGCATCATTTGAACTTGAAACAGCAACAAACACAGCCCAAATTATTGCAACGATGACAAATAAAAAGCAGAAAACAAAATGTCCACAACTAATTCCAATTTGGAGAATGATAGAAGAGAAGGTATATTCTAAAAAAGATCGACGCTGATTGTGAGCATATTTCAAGGTCATTGGAGTTGTGAGGAAGAGGTGAATTTAACCGGCATGGATGACCAATCAAAATAAATGCCCAAGCTCATGGACACTTTATCAATTGCTTCAAGAAGATGACAGGATTGATTCCATCTGACACGTGTCGGTTCTGCAAAATAGAAACAGAAAGCACCATCACCTTCTCTCATGACGAAGAAAAATTTGTCAGAACAGGTGGACTTACAAAGGCACAACAAAGTATGCAGATTAATCCACGAGCATATCTCAAAAAAAACTTCAATATCCCTGTCTCATAAATATCGTGGAAACACAAACAAAAAGCGATCATTGAAAACGAGTAATAAAAAAGAACCTCACTGAGATTTTGAAATCTTTATGGAGGAATATTACTATAAACAAAATACATTTGGAGGCGGTCTGGGGTTCAGTGGTAATTGTGAAACAAACCTTCGGAACAAAGACGTAGGACCAGGAAAACTTCACAACTTGGTGCTTGAACTGTGATACAATACTGAGGAGGTAGACACTTTGGGTCCTGGGAGGTCTTTGTTAAACCTTATGGAACCCACAAATGGAGATTACAACCAACGAGAGAAGAGGGATTTCGGCATTTAACTTTTACAACTACACAGAGTACCATTGGTGGTCCCTGAGAAACAGCCTGGACGTCAGGGCTCCTTTGGGGAAGGACATCTCTGAATCTTTTTGCAAAGGATGCTCATCAGTGACTGGTTACCACAACAACCAAAAAATTCGATAAAAGGACTCAGACCCCTCAAAGACTGAGCTGCAGGGGTGTATTCACACTGAGCAGCCAGAATGTGTGCAGAGAAGAATAAAGACTGCAGCTTATCCAGGAAAGAAGGATATGTTAACCTCGCTGTCAGGCATTTAACCATACCAAGCAAAAAGCTGTGGAGGTGACACCTGCCTGTTATAACCAGGCCAACATAAGCTCCAGCTGAACAGAAGAGGTTAAAAAGAAGGGAGCTATTCCATACAAAACAAGACAATGCTCTCTGACATAGTATATTCTATGCATGAGGTAGTGTGGAAACAAAAAATTAAAATCTTTTGTGGACAAACTGAAAAGGTCAAAAGTATAATCTTCAAAAGAAGATCAAGTATACAAAGATGGCCATGGTAACAAAGTCCACAAATATGCATCCAAAGACAGAATTGAGGAAATGACTGATTAAGTCAGACAATCAGCTAATTTCCGTCAGGTGAGCAGTCAATCACCTGAGAAAAATGAATCATAAACATGAATGACAGAGTTCATGGAACACCATACCCCTGGGAAATCGAGACATGGGAAGGGTCTTTTTAACTTTTGCTTTGTGTTTTCGAGATCAATCGACATTTCCTATGAGCTGCAATTTTGTCTGAATCTTGACATTCTCCAACGCTGAGAGCGTGTGCGGCAAATTTGATTGCTCGAGATGGCAGAAAATGACTTTTTTTATTTTTTCCAAGTACTGCTAAACTGGAGGCTTATGTATGTGCCAACAATACTATTTGTGTTCTGCAGGGTTAAAGTATATAATTAAATTTAAATGAAAGTTTAAAGGCTGCAGCATTATTGTCTTTTTTTCGGAAGTTTACCGCCGTTGATGCACCATCTTTTACACCAACTTATTTAATACCTGCAGGTTCATGCGCTAATTCATGTTTCCATTGGTGTACTCCAGTGTTGACAATCTAGAATTAAATTGAAATAAAGTAATTCCTCCATCGTACACCGACATCTGCAGACGGAAAGAGTGAACCAATTGCTTAATCCTGTTTGCACTACACTTGCTGGGGAGTAAAATAAGAAAAAAATGGTCCAAGGAAAGTAAAATAAGAAAAAAAAAATGGTCCAAAGAAAGTAAAATTGCGGTTACTGTGGACCTGGGAATATGCTCGATGAAAGTACAAATATGAAACTGCAAACACAAGGGAGCGGATATTTAGAAAACGCTGCCAGATAAATAAATGTTGGTGGACAAACTCGAAATTCTATGACTGTCCCAAAGGACTGGTAGAGCTACATGGCTGATGGAGAAGGAGAAGAAAAGTCAGCCACACAAGAAGAGCTTGGAACCACAGGCTTTTTGAGAGGCAGAAGGTTACACGATCCCAAGCATTACACCAGAAAGTAGTGAGGCTGTGGGACAAGGTGAGAAGTTCGCTCACTGTACGATACCAAAAGCCTGAAGGAGGTACCGGATTACAGCTTCGGACAATGGTGAACACTAACTTACGGAAGGAGAGTAGGTCCAGCCAGCTAACCTATATGAGGTGGTACAAGCCCAAATGGAAGTAAGAGTGACAACATTGAGGTTTGAGACAAGGCTGTGCATGCATGTGGAGATGAGGAGGAAAAGAAGTATAACCATAAGCAGGAATTTTACTGGGTTTTTGGTGCAGTCGTGTGATTGCCACTTGACCTGACTCTTGCCAACAATCTTTGCTGGCTTCCATGAAAACTATACCTTCCAGGATTTATCTACGAGACTCGTACCTTGTGTGTTTCTATCATATGTTGACGATACTTTTGTGATTTTTGACTGCTGCTGCATACAAGGATTGCCTTGCACACCTCAACTTCAAATCAGCAAAATCATCATAAAGGCACCTGTCATTTGCACAGCCATTCACCAATTTTAACAGGTGTTTTGTAGCTTCCTTGGTGTTGTGTGATCTCTCATTTTAGACCCTGCAGTGAAGTTCATGTTCTTCTACTGGGGGTCTGCCAATTGCAATCTGTATTTTGTGGCAGAGGTCAGATTCTTGTTCTTGTCTTTATCAGGTTCTGCCTCCTGAAATCCCACTCCACATCACCTCTGGACATAGGAGGATCCATTACTATTTGAACCCGTATCACCAACGATGGAAATTATTTGTGGCCAAGTGGAAGTCTGCATAACTCTGACGTGAACAGTGCATTTCTCCTTAAACTCTTTGTTAGTAACATGTTTGAACTGTGCACATTCATGCCCTGCGACTGTTTGTGAAACCTGGCAACTCACTCTTGTATTTTATCTGTCCGACACCAAAACGATGATAATTTACAATCTAAAGGTCAACATGTGTGGGTATAACACTGGGTTGAAGATGGTTGAAATTTTTTTGAACAATGATTTATTTTTACTTTTTGAAAAACCTGCTTTTCATGTTTTTGACGATGTTTATAAATATTTTACCGTAGTTTTCCACCTCGTTTCTGATTTTCTGTGCATCCTTGAGAAGGTGCCAATCTATCTCGGAGGTTGGTGATTCCACAATGTTTAGTTGTATTTTCACAAACTTGGTGAAGTTTGGTTCATGCGAGTGGAGTAACCTGTCTCACTCAATCTGTTTGTTTATTATTCCACAGTTCATGCATTCTTATTTAAATATTGTTATGTTTGTGGGGGTACATGAAGGAATCCCATTGGGAAGATAGGATTGTATAGCATAGCACGGACCGTGGATGGGTAGGAGACATCTCGATGCAATTTAATTCGGGAAAACTGGGAGCTTAAGATTGCTTACGTGTCACCACACAGGGGGTGGTGTTGTGTTAAGTAGGTAGGGTCTAAGGCTGGTTTCTCCCAGTATGCGATTGCCCCTTGTGACCTTTTCCTACGTTTTTACATTTACAAGGCTGGTCATAAAAAAATAAACACGTTCTTACAACAACTGCCGACAGAACCCAAACATTCCTGAGCAGACTAAACCCCGCCTCCCAGGAATCATAACCAGCGGACCACGCCCCCGAGGCTCGTGGTTGGTCAGGGTGACGTCAGGTGGAGAGTTCTGGTGAGCGACGGCAGTTGGAATAAGAAAGAGTCTCTTGGGTTTTTTTTTGAAAGAGGAGGAAGATTGGCAGTCTTTGATTTGCACCTGTGAGGAGAAGGCTGGCCTTTTTAGTGCACTTTTAAGCAAGAAGAAGAGTACCTCGCTTGGCTCTTTCTCAACAGTCTCTTGGATGATTGAGGAGGAAGGCGGCACCATTTGGTGTGTGTGGACCTGGTACTGAGAGAGAGTGGTGTTGGCAATTTTGATCGTGAGGAGGATGTGTGGTGGAGTGGAGAATGAAAGAGGACCGCCTGCATGAATTGCATCACGTACGTTGCGCCGCAGAGAGCGACTCTGCACCATCTTGTACGCTCCCCATGCGATGACTGAATTTTGACGACCACCAGGCTCCTCAGGGCCATTTCTGGACACAAAGCACAGTGCCGGCATGAAGGGGTGATTTTATTTTATTTTATCTTTCCCCATGTCTGTTTTTGTGATTGGAGACGTCTCAAATTAGGATTTAGTTTTACCTCACCTTTCATTTTCACCTCATTTATGTTCATTAAATAATTATTGTTGAATTTCCTTGTGTTCGTTTATTCGTTGTGAGTTCGAGAATAAACCCATGTGCGTCCGTTCAGGAAAGCGCCTTTGCTGCTTTCCATCCCGCGCGTGTCATAACCGCCAAGAATTTTGGCTGTTTGCCTCGGAGTTAAGGCCGTCCAGCTATTCATCCAAGGCTGATGTTCATCGGCTGTGGACACGACAATATCTGTGACATCACATGTGCCCTGAAGGATGTCACACGGATTAATTTGTAACTCCTTGTGAATTTAAGTAATCCTGGTCTTTTTGCTGATTTATCATCCTGAAGAATGGTAGAACACTATTATTCTTCAAAATACATTTGGTGAACCCTTATTCAAGAAGCATCTTGTCCCACACACGAGGAAATATTTTGGATTTTTTTTTTATACTGTTTGAATTGATGATTGCCTTGAAAACAAACTTGATCTCCAACTTCCCCCCCCCCCCCCCGTGCTTGTAATACATATCAAGGTATTTGTAAATGTTGTGAGAAACATCCTGGAACCTAAGCAGGTATGCGATGCAATCTGTTGCATGACCTGCTGCCAAAGCTAACCCGTGTGCAACGTGGGGGAACTGACAAGATAAGAGGAAAGAACACCGAGGGTTACCCACCGTTTCGAAATGTTCGGTATGAGTGGATGCTTGAACAATGAATGAGTAGAACTCTCAAGAAATAGGAAAAATATGGTTAGATACATGGAAAACAGTGATGATGAAAATTGCTCTCATTAGGGTATCCAGTCAAATGGACTGGATAACCTATTGTTTTTCTTCTGTTTATTAGGGTACCCTGTGAGTACAGGGTACCCTATTGTTTTTCTTCTGTTTATTATTATTATTATTATTTTTCTTTTTCCGCCGGCATTTTGCACCCTTTTTCGCTTTAAAAACCATTTTCTCTGGGATACTAAGTCCGATCGACACAAAATTTTCACCACAGTATGTATCTTTTTTGATAGCACAATCACGTTATAATTATGACGTCATTGGTCACGTGGTACGGTCGCCATCTTGAAAAAAGCGATAAACTTTGGACATCTGTATCTCGGAAACCGTGCAATGGAAAATTTTTTCGCTTGATACATTTTACTAAGCTCCCTATGGGGAACACGTGTGATTTTTCGTGACGTCATAGGTGAAGCGATATTCCAGTGAAAATTCGTCAAGTAGAACGCCATATAGGAAAAATCTGAAAAATTCTGAGCATCATCTACGCCTAAAATTGCTGCGGAAAATGTTTTTCTTGACGTCATCGATGACGTAATTCGGCCGCCATCTTGTTTTTTAGTGTTTTTTAAAAAAATCTTCTTCTCCAGAAGGCCTGGACAGATTAAGGCGAAACTTTACAAGTACATTCCCCCTGATGTCCTCTTTCAAGTTTGTTAATTTGTTGTTGATACGTCACATGGTTTGGCGGCCATCTTGAAAAAAACCCTAAAACCTTCAAACATCTTCTTCTCCAGAAGCGCTGGTCCCATGAAGGCGAGATTTCACAACTATATTCGGGACATGTATGCGATGCAAGTTTGTTAATTTCAAAGTGATAGGTCACATGGTTTGGCCGCCATGTTGGATTTAAGAAAAATATTAAATAATGTTTTCTCTGGTATTTCATAAGCCATCGAAGCGAAAATTTGCAATTGCCTTCCTCCTCAAGTCTGCATACATGGTAAAAAATTTTTACCTCAGAAGTCACATGGTTTGGCGGCCATCTTGGATAGAAAAATAGACCTTATCCGATTTTCACAAAACTTCACACACTTGTTCGGGTCGACGATGGAAAGCAGAATTTAAATTTATGATATCATAGGTCACAAGGTTCGGCAGCCATCTTGGATTGAAAATGAATAAATTTTAAAAATCTTCTTCTCCAGAAGGGCAAGACAGATTAAGACGAAACTTCACAGATATATTCCCCATGAGATCCTTTCTCAAGTTTGTTAATTTCTTCTTGATCGGTCACATGGTTTGGCGGCCATCTTGAAAAAACCCTAAAACCTTCAAACATCTTCTTCTCCAGAAGCGCTGGTCCACTGAAGGGGAGATTTCAGAACTATATTCGGGAGAGTAAGGCGATATAAGTTTGTTAATTTGGCATAGATAAGTCAGATGGTTTGGCCGCCATCTTGGATTTAAGAAAAATATTAAATAATGTTTTCTCTGAACCGCTAACCAAACGAATCGAAAATTTGTAATTATCATCGAGAGGGCATTATGCACGCATGATAAAAATTATGACGTCACACGTCACATGGTTTGGCGGCCATCTTGGATAGAAAAACGCACCTTAACCGATTAACACGAAACTTCACAACCGTGTTCCAATACCCAGTTGGAAGCAGAATATAAATTTCTGATGTCATAGGTCACATGGTTCGTCAGCCATCTTGGATTGAAAAACAATATCTTCAAACGTCTTTTCTCTGAAACGGCTGAACAGATCCAGGCGAAACTCGACCACTATGACCGCCTCTCCTTGACGAATAAAAAGTTCCAACCCCCTTTTGAGGTACGACGCAACGTTTGGCAGCCATATTGGATTGAAGGAAAAATATTAATTAATGTTTACTCTGGTACTACTGCATCAATAAATGTGAAGCATCACCTTTATGGTGCAACAGTCATGCGGAATGAGGGTTTGAAATTTCAACGGGATCGGGCGCAGGGTTTGGCAGCCATGTTGGTTTTAAGAAAATATTAAATAATGTTTTCTCTGGAACTGCTTAACCTAGCGAAGCGAAAATTTGCACTTATCGTCTACAATTGTGTTTGCACATGTGGTGAAAATTATGACATCAGAAGTCACATGGTTTGGCCGCCATCTTGGATTGAAGGATAAATATTAATTAATGTTTACTCTGGAACCGCTTCCTCTGTATATGCGAAACTTCACATTTATAATTCAGGTGACATGCGAAACAAAAGTTTAAAATTTCAACCTGATCGGTCACGCGGTTTGGGAGCCAGAATTATTTAATTATTTGAATCTAGAAGCCAGTAATAACGAAATTGAACGCTTTGTGCTGCCCGGTTCAGAACTCGTCTGTTCCGCGCCCTCTCGAAGCAGGCCTCTGTTTGTATCACTATTAAATAATGTTTTTCTCTGGCACCGCTTATCCTTTCAATGCGAAACTTTGCGACTGTCATCTGCAGAAAGTCCCATGTTGTATCAAAGGCCGACACGTCTGGGTACCCGGTCATCACTGCCAGCAGTTATAAAGTGGCAGTTCTAGTTATTATTTTTCTTCCGCCGTAAATTTGCAAAATTTCCAATTTTTTTCGCTTTAAATGCCATTTTCTCAGAAATGGTAAGACCAATCGACACAAAATTTTCACCAAATATGTATCTTTTTTGATAGCATACATAATTAATAATTATGACGTCATAGGTCACGTGGTACGGGCGCCATCTTGAAAAAACAGATAAACTTTGGACCTCTGTATCTCGGAAACCTTCTAGGGTAAAAAAATTTCGCTTGATACATTTGAACAAGCTCCCTCTCGGGAATACGTGTGATTTTTCGTGACGTCATCAGTGAAGAGGTATCCCAGTAAAAATTCGTCAAGTAGAACGCCACATGGCAAAAATTTGAAATTTCTTGAGCATCATCTACACAAAAATTCATCGTAGAAAAAAAATATTTTGACGTCATCGGTGACGTAATTCGGCCGCCATCTTGTTTTTTAGTGGTTTTTTAAAAAAATCTTCTTCTCCAGAACGGCTGTGCAGATTGAGGCGAAACTTTACACGCACATTCCCCCTGAGGTCCTCTTTCAAGTTTGCTAATTTGTTGTTGATACGTCACATGGTTTGGCGGCCATCTTGAAAAAACCCTAAAACCTTCAAACATCTTCTTCTCCAGAAGTGCTGGTCCAATGAAGGCGAGATTTCAGAACTATATTCGTGACATGTATGCGATGCAAGTTTGTTAATTTCAAAGTGATAGGTCACATGGTTTGGCCGCCATGTTGGATTTAAGAAAAATATTAAATAATGTTTTCTCTGGTATTTCATAAGCCATCAAAGCGAAAATTTGCAAGTGCCTTCCTCGCTCAAGTCTGCATACATGGTAAAAAATTTTTACCTCAGAAGTCACATGGTTTGGCGGCCATCTTGGATAGAAAAATAGACTTTATCCGATTTACACGAAACTTCACACACTTGTTCGGGTCGACGATGGAAAGCAGAATTTAAATTTATGATATCATAGGTCACAAGGTTCGGCAGCCATCTTGGATTGAAAATGAATAAATTTTAAAAATCTTCTTCTCCAGAAGGGCAAGACAGATTAAGACGAAACTTCACACATATATTCCCCATGAGGTCCTTTCTCAAGTTTGTTAATTTGTTCTTGATCGGTCACATGGTTTGGCGGCCATCTTGAAAAAACCCTAAAACCTTCAAACATCTTCTTCTCCAGAAGCGCTGGTCGGATGAAGGGCAGATTTCAGAAGTATATTCGGGACACGTAGGCGATATAAGTTTGTTAATTTTGAATTGATAAGTCACACAGTTTGGCCGCCATCTTGGATTTAAGAAAAATATTAAATAATGTTTTCTCTGGAACCGCTTAACCTAACGAATCGAAAGTTTGCAATTATCATCTACCATCGTGTGTGCACGAGTGTTAAAAATTATGATGTCACACGTCACATGGTTTGGTGGCCATCTTGGATAGAAAAACGCACCTTTACCGATTAACACGAAACTTCACACACGTGTTCCAATACCCAGTTGGAAGCAGAATATAAACTTGTGATGTCATAGGTCACATGGTTCATCAGCCATCTTGGATTGAAAAATAATATCTTAAAACGTCTTTTTCTCTGAAACGACTGAACAGATCCAGGCGAAACTCCACCACTATGACCGCCTCTCCATGACGAATAAAAAGTTCTCACCCCCTTTTGAGGTACGACGCAACGTTTGGCAGCCATAGTGGATTGAAGGAAAAAATATTAATTAATGTTTACTCTGGAACAACTGCATCAATCAATGTGAAACATCACCTTTATGGTGGAACAGTCATGCGGAATGAGGGTTTGAAATTTCAACGGGATCGGGCCCAGGGTTTGGCAGCCATGTTGGTTTTAAGAAAAATATTAAATAATGTTTTCTCTGGAACTGCTTAACCAAGCGAAGCGAAAATTTGCTCTTATCGTCTCCGATCGTGTTTGCACATTTGGTGAAAATTATGACATCACAAGTCACATGGTTTGGCCGCCATCTTGGATTTAAGGATAAATATTAATTCATGTTTACTCTGGAACCGCTGCTTCTATATATACGAAACTTCAGATTTTAATTTAGCCGACATGCGAAACAAAAGTTTAAAATTTCAACCTGATCGGTCACACGGTTTGGCAGCCAGAATTATTTAATTATTTGAATCTGTTCGCCAGTAATAAGGAAATTGAACGCTTTGTGCTGCCCGGTTCGTAACTCGTCTGTTCCGCGCCGTCTCGTAGCAGGCCTGTGTTTGTATCACCATTAAATAATGTTTTCTCTGGCACCGCTTATCCGATGAATGCGAAACTTTGCGACTATGATTTAAGTCTCATGTTGTATCAGTTGTGTCAAAGGCGGACGGACTGGGTACCCGGTCATCACTGCCAGCAGTTATAAAGTGGCAGTTCTAGTTGGTTTTGTTTCTGCAAGAATCTTTTTTAATTTTTTTTCCAACATATCGCTCTACAACGGGACAGACTTTTTGAAAGGACATTATTTCTCGAGTTTTGGGCTTCCTCCACCTTTTGAAGTTATGAGATTCCTTCCATACAGACGTTTACCAGACAATTGTGTGCCTGTTTTCTCTGTGTGATGGTTTGGGGTTTCCGCCCTGAGTCTGGGATGTCGGTGGTTTGAACCCCGGACGAGTTATTCCAAAGACTAAAAATGGTACGTGCTGCTTCTTTGCTTGAAGCTCAGCATTTAAAATGATACAGCACAGATAGACAGCCATCGGTTGGTAATAATAGTGCAGGCTTTGATGGGCCTGATGGCCTCCTCCCTGTGTCAAAAGTTCCTTGAATGGGAACTCGTTTTGTTGAAGGAGAATGTTAACGAGGAGTGTTGAAGTTTTGTGGTGTTGTGTTTATAACATTAATAAGAGGCTCTGCCAGCTGATCAGTTGCACAAGCTCCACTGATGAAGCATAAGCTTTATTATCCTCGCCAGAGGAGAGGCGAGGGTATTGCACTTGGGTCCGTTTGTTACTTGGCAAAAATTTTTTTTCGCCATTTATGTTGATTTGTAGCATTTGTCTGTTTATCACATGATTTTTGGTCACAGTTTTCAAGCAATCGTTCTAAAAAAATTTGTGTTTGTCGGTGACCGGCGAAGGACAGCAACACATGATGTTGGTGAAGATCCGAATCCGGATGCGGATACCAGAATTTTTCAAGTGATTCTTCACCGTTGAGTTATTGTGTCAAAAACGATATATAGCATAATATCTCAAAAGGCTGTTACGGATGGATTCAGACGAAACCTCGTGGACAGGTTGGGTGTGTGACGAGGACGTATCGATTGGATTTTGGTGAAGATCTGAGAATTTTTGAAGTGATTCTTCAACAAGAAACTATATGTGTAGCATGTTACCTCAAGTTGTGGACGAGTTATGACAAAACTCGGTGGATGAGTTGGTTCGGTGACAAAAACAAGCCGATTCGATTTTGGTTGAGGTCTGGATTCAGATCCAACCTATCAGTGGGATATAACGTGTCAATTATTCAGCCTGGTATGTTCTCTACCGAGTGCTGTTCAGTTTCACCAAGTGTCACTCAATGAGTGGTTTTCGTTTGTCTGTTTGTCCGCACAGACCATGAGTGTTGTGTTTTTTTCTCTGTAACCCCTTGTCGGATGACACAAAATTTTCACCATAGGAGCAAATACTGGTGAAGAAGGTTTTTACACCTCTTCCACTCCAACCCCCACCCAGCTGTGTTCTCCTTGCATTAATTAATTAATTACACTTCCTTTGTGTAGAGTGCAGAGGGTTAGGAGACATGAGTGTACACGGACATGAATTACACGGACAGGAGGAGATAGATGATAGACACATCCGGTACACGGGATTTGAACCTGGGTTCCTCCTAATCATGACTCAGCTGGGATTCACATAAAAACATAAATAAGTAAACATGGCGGAACTTGCTTATAAACTGTTAACGATGTGAAACAGGACGAACTCGAGGGGGAGCACGAGGTTGAGTGCAAAACCTCGACCGCCAATACTGCTGGGTCACTTAAGTGAACCTGATATCCTATTCATTGTAGGTCAAAACGGATCAGACTCTACTGAACCACGATTGAATAAACTAAACGAGATCGACACGCATGTAGAAATGCCAAAAAAAAAAAAAATCGAATTTTTTTTGAAAAAAAAGTTGCAAAATTTCTGGGGTTTTTTTTCTCCAACAAATTTTTTTGGGGGGGTGGAAATCACTTAAAACATGAAGAAATGCAAAAACAAAAATTCAAATATTTTTTCAAAATGGCCGCCATTGCGGCCATATTGGACTTTGGACCAAGTCCAAAGTCTAATGGCATGATCCTTGGACCATACCTAATCCCCCCACTAAGTTTCGTCGAAATCCGTCCAGGAGTTTTTCCGTAATACTGTTCACAAACAAACAAACAAACAGAAAGGGGTGAAAACAATAACCT